>NC_056728.1:951809626-951987126 GCF_019279795.1 Protopterus annectens
TGTATTTATCAGCATATTATTATCATCTGGTCGAGTGGTGTTCGAAAGACATGCATGAATGGGTGTGCCTTCATTGAAGGTTGGGCGTCGGGCAGGCATCTTGGCACTGTAAAAATCTACTGCCAATCATTAGCAGACCGGAGTTCTGCTGTGGCGACCCCTAACCGGGAAAAGCCAAAAAAAAAAAACCTAACATTATTATCCTGTGTCCAAATGGTCAATTTAGTCAAGTTCTTTTGCAGAGATGCCTTATCTGTAACAAGGATAAGAATATTAATCCATGGAAACCTGGAACAGGTTTAATTGAGATGGATACTGAGGATGCAAGCCCATAGGTTTCCAGGGATTAATAATTGTGTTAGTATTAAACCCATTTTAAATGGCCACCAACTTAAGAAATAGCCTAATTCAAGCAGTATTGATGATGTCATTTCTTATCCTAATTGGCCTTGGCCATGATTGGTCGGTGTGTATTATATAATGTGATGTGTTTTTAACTTTGTATAGGATCTGAAGAAGCGTATTTTATACATGAAAGCGCTTCTCCCTTTTTATGTTTTGTTTTATTAAAGTGAAGCTTGCTGGTGTGGTTGTCCTGCTGGTTCTTCTTACATCCATTTTTTTTTAAATGGGGCATTTTTTTCATGTAGTTATTTACCAAAAAAAATCTTTTCATTCACAGTGACCTGACTATCCTTTCTATATGTGATTTTTGAAAGCTACATCCTAACACCAGTACAAGCTATACTATCTAAGAGGGGTATAAGTTCCCTACTAACAGTCAGACAGTCCTTGCAGATGAGATCATTTGTACTGACATGAATGAAAACAGATCCGTACTTCCTTACATTAAGGCATTCCAAGGCTTGTCTCACATCTTCTATTTTTGCTCCTGGCAAGCATAACACTATTCGAAGTTCATTATCTTGTCTGCAAATGTAATTATCAGTTCCTCTAATAACATAAACTCCAATGACAAGAATATCTTTCTGACCAGATCTGAAGAATCTTCGGTTTCAGTTACAATAATATTCCCTGTAATCTGTCTGTTACATAATAAAGACGTGTGCTTTTTAGTATGCATTCTCTTTCCTTTACAGTCATTTATCAGTTTCTTTTTCTTCCATGTTATTTGTTGTGAACTTCTTGCTTTCTTTCTTTTCTGTTTCCTTCTAAACACTCTGAATTCTCAGATTGCTGAATACTTGTATCCAGTACTCCAAAGTTGTCCGGGACATTGTCTTGTTTCATAGGGGTTGAATGATCTTTACAGTCAACAGACATCACCTTTATTAAATGTGTTCTATTTGCTCTCTTCTAACATTATTTATCTCACCGGTGCAGTCATTAATATGTATATATATAACAACAGTTCTCCAAGCCTTGTCAGCTCCACAAGTGCAATCATCATCCGGAGGTGTAGATTTACTACTAATAATGGTAAGCAAATCATCCATCTTTTTACATGAGGAACACAGATCGCCAGTGTTGTCAGGTGTTATTTTTGAATACACATAGCATTTATTGCACTGTGCAAGATATTTGTGCTTTAGCAAATCATTAATGGCATACTTATCTAAGGAATCCATATTCAGCTTCAAATGAATAAAATATTATAAAAGAAAAGAATAATCCAAATCAGTAAATACAGAATTCAGAGAGAACTTAAATCAACTTCTATGACAAAAATCACACAAACTCTATACAACTTAATACTAAAGTAAGTGCAGCAAAGTTGTTGTTCTTACTGTACAAGTTATGAAAATCAGACAAAAGCTGGAATTCCTTTACGTCACTATTGCTCGCAGTTGCACTTCTTTTTAACAGTAAAGAACAGTAAATCACAAACCAAGATAGGATTGTGAAGATAAGCTCTGGATTGTCCTGTCTGGATTCTGTGTGAATTTATAGCTGAATAAGCCGCTTGGAATGGCTAGACCTTGCCTGTCTAAAACCTGTCCTTTTCTAACAACCAACAGTGAAAAATTAAAGGTAAAACAAAATTTAAATCAAAATAAATATTCTTGTCTACAAGCTATCCTTTCCTTCCTACAAACAGTAAAAAAGTGGTAAAAATAAAAAAATAATTTAAAATAAAACTCCTATTACCAGTCAACTCCACAGTAAATCACAAACCAAACTAGGATTGTTTAGATAAGCTCTGGATCACAAAATATGTCTGTAGACAATTCTCTGTCTTTTTAACTTTATTTATTTATCCTTTGTTGACTGTGTTAGTCCCATTAGGCTGATAGCCACTTTTCAGTGGAGACCCAAAGTGTTATTGGTCAGGGCACTGGGGAACTTCCCCTACTAATGGCACTGAAGAAAGGCAAAAGTTAGGGCATGGCTAATGTAGTGCAAATTGGGCTGGGGTGTATTTTTCAATGAATATAATGTTTTGTTGGGGATAATATTTGGGGAAAATGATTTAGTTATGATGCAACAGGAGAGTTTGATAAAAGTAATGAAAGAACTATGTCTTCTGTGATTACCTTTCAGGAAAAAAGGTTTGTTTGGTGAATTCTGTATTAATAGGAAAATAGTGTGTGTGTGTGTGTGTGTGTGTGTGTGTGTGTGTGTGTATGTATATATATATATATATATATATATATATATATATATATATATATATATATATATATATTTTTTTTTTTTTTTTATTTTATTTGACATTTGTTGACCAGGATAGTCCGAATGGATACATGTCTATTTTTAGCGAAGGCCCTGGGAGAAAAGCTCCAAACACAACATACAGAAAAAATGATACAGGAGAAATCATAATATCAATACATATTGCAAACAGTTTAAAGACTCTGTTCAGTCAACCAAGTTATACACTTGTTCATTATTAAACTTATATAAGTATCTAAACTAACAATTATGTCACAGCTTGTATGTAGTATAAAGTACTGTTTGGCACACAATTATAGAAATAAGCTAGTCAGGATCAGAACAAGGACATAACCAGTGTGTCTTAAAAAGTTGTCTGAGACTTTTTTTGAATTGAGTTAGTGAGGATACTAGTAATGTCGGCAGGAAGGGAGTTCCAAGTTTTGCCGACAGAGTTGCCAAACAGGGAGTCCCCAGCTGAGTTATTGGTTTTGAATGTTTGAACCAGCAGTCTGTTAGATGAGCAAAGTGGCCTGAGGTTACTGTAGGGGCTAATGATGTTTTTAAGTGCAGGAGTATTTTCAGGTTGGTTGAGTAGTTTATATGCATGCAGATATATAGATTGATAAATATAAACAAAGATTAGATATAGATTAGATATAGATAAATATGTCAAATCTTTATATAGTCTCAAAACTCTAAAAAGGAAATTGTGAAACTGGTGTTTTCTTTCATATGGGGTTCAAGATTAATTCCAGCATAAAAAGGTATGTTGTATATGAATGAAGATAAAGGGGGACTGAGATTATTACATCCAATTGTTCTGCTTCTTTAAACTTGTATAAAGTAAACGCGGGTAAAGGAAATTAACGAGAAAGTAATGGTGAGAATGTTTAAAAATAAATGCAAAAAGTTCTGGGAGATGACATTAATAAGAGAAAGATAAAAATATATGTAAATGATGAAATTACAAACCATGGTGAAAAATACCAACATGGAAAATAAAACCATAACGATATAGAGAAGGGTAAAAGTATGCGTTATAATAATGAAACAATATTATTATTAAAGCCATGGGGAAATTTACAAGAAGAAGTGATTAAAGTTATTAAAGTAAGGAAAAAGTGATGTGCCAAGATAGTAATGCTTCAGTATTTCCTATGGAGACTGGTAATAAATAAGCTACCAGTAAAGGGGAATAGGCCATATAAAAATAAGTTGAAAGAGTGTGTTTATTTTGTGGAGAGGAAGAGACACCAGAACAATTTTACTTGAAGTGTAAAACAGTGGTTCATCTCTGGAAAAAGTTGTGTTAAGAAAATGTATTTGAGAATATTAATGTCATAAACAGTATAGACATGAATATGAGTATGTATGGATAATATAAGAACAAGAAGTAAGAACATGTGAGAAGGGTAGCTAGAAATTTATTTTATGTCCCTTGGATTGTTTGGAATGAAAGACTGAATGAAATTTTGTTTAATGGGAAATTCATTTTATCAGATATATTGCGAGAAATTAGATTATGGTTGTAGGAGAAGGAGTGGGGGGCAATTATGGAAGAACGACAATGTGGATAGAAAAAGAAAACTGATAAATAGTAAAAAAAAAAACAGAAATATGTATAAATGTGCCTGTGAATATACACATTTTGTAAATAAGTAAATAATGTGTTTTCTGTTGTGCCAAATAGAAGGTCCCTACTTTTTTCGATAGGTGCCATAGGATATTTTACATCCACCTGAGCTACCAACAGCAGGTGGAACCTCAGTTTAATGCGTCATCCAAAGAACAACACACTCAGGAGTGCATTATACTCCCCATTCAGTCCATCTACCTCATGGGGGATATAGACCACACAGTGCACTGTAACAAAGGTGATTGTGCTACCTGTTGTATTACGGTCACTACTTCAGACAATCAGTGCTAAATTCTGTATCCCTGTTGTTAAATGGAGTTCTCTACAATCTTGTTCATCATCGTCAGCTCCCTTTTCCCACTTTCTACATTTGATCATGGTGTCATGGTAACTGTCGCCATCTCTCTCTCTCACTTCAAAGCCACACTCATGCCTTCTTCGACAGTTATGCCTGACTGTCACAGATCTCCTGTCACACTATCCATCCACCTCCTTGTTGGATGCCCTTACTTCATCTTACCTTCTTCCTGTCTGTCCCAAATCTTCCTCACCAGATTGTCTTCTGCTTTTCTACACATGTCCAAACCACTGTAATCTGTTCTCTTTGACCTTTTCTGTAATTGGAGGTATTTTAGCTTTATGTCCTCATTTCTTTGCCTGTCCCACAGTGTGCATCCTTCCAACCATCTCAGGCACTTCATTTCCATCACATCTAGCTTCCTTATCTACTCTGCCTTTACTGCCCAAATTTCTGTACCATACAGTAGTACTGGTTACACCACTGTTTTGTACATCTTACTTTTCAGCTTTTTTGACATTTCTTCTGTCATACACTACCCCTGACACTCTGTGACGGTTGGCTGCAGTTCCTTTGATTCTATCTTTGACTTCTTTATGTAGACTTTCCTTCTCCTCAACCATCTCTCCTAGATACTTAAAGATGTTAACCTGTTCTATCTTTCCTTCTGTCTCCATTCTCAGCCTGTTCTGATTTTGCCATTATCACTGCCTTATCTGTGCTTAGTTTCTTCAAAATTGCCTTCAGTTTTGCATTCCATTCCCCTATCCTTTGCTGAAGTTCTTGCTCAGAGTCTGCCTGTAATGACACATTGTCTGCATACAGAAACTTTGTTGATCTTTCCCCTCCAACTAGTTTGCTAAAGTAATCCATCCCCAGTTGAACAGCAGTGAGCTCAGAGCTATACCATGATACACATCCACTCCCACTGGGAACACCTCTCTGAGACCAAATACTGTTCATACTTGAGTCACTAGATCGTCATATGTTGCCCGCACTAATTCTGACAATGTTTTGGGGACTTTCTACCGCTCTGAATATCCATTTATGAATCACCCTCTCCAGAACTTTCATGGAGTTTGACAGGAGTTTGATAACCTCTGTACTGCCCACAGTTGTGAATGTCCCCTTTGTTCATGAACACTGGCACTAGTATGCTTTTTCTCCAGTCATCTGGGATATGCCTTTCTCCCAATACTGCTATGAGTACTCTGAGTAATTTCTCCCTTATATCATCCATTACCTTTATCATATTTCCTCTGACCTCAACTGAGCCTGCTGTTTTTCCCAACTTTATTTTCCTTAGTGATAGTCTTACTTCTTCTAGGATGGGCTCCTCCTCTTGTCTCATTGTAGGCTGGGTCTGGAGTACTACAGCTTATTTTGGATTTTCATCATTCAGAAGCTGCTGGAAGTACTCATTCTGTCTGCCGTTGATGTCCCATGGAGTGGTGAGCATGTTCTTGCTGACATCCCTTATCTTCTTTATCTTTCTGTATTTGCCTTGCACCCTGATATAGTTTATTTGTGCATTGTGCTAAGTCCCATTCCAGAAGCTGGTGGAGTTCCTTCAACGCCCTGTTCTTTACTACTGCAACTCCTTTCTCAGCCTCTTTGTTAGCCAACCAGTATTCCTTCCTAGCCTGGTTCATCTTTTCTGTCTCCCACTTTTTCCTGCACTCCTTTCTTTTGATAACTTCCTAGACTTCAGCATTCCACCACCAGCTTTTCTTATGTACCTCATTTCAATATCTGACTTGGTCACATATCTGTTCTGTAGTCCTCCCAAATGCTATTTGAGACACTGCCATTGTTCCTAATCTCCACCTAGTTCCACCTCTTCTTGGGGTGCTAGAGCCCTGAGTAATTCCTTGAACTACTGGACTTTCTATCCAGCCAACATCCAGGTCTTCAACCTGGTCTCTTTTGACCTTAGAACCTTCTCTGACCACTTCTTGTAGCTGATTGTGGCAACCAGTGGTTTATGCTGTGGGCTGACTGTTTCACTGGGGATGACTTTGCAATCATTGATTCTTCCCCAGTGCCCTTTCCTTACTAAGAGGAAGTCTACCTGAGTTGCATGTTGGACACTCCTGCATTGGTCTTGTGGCTGTATCTGTTTCTGAACCATGTGTTGGCTATTGTCAACTATTTGCCAGAGAGAAGCATAGAATGGCCTCTCCTTCTTTATTACTGTTGCCCCACCTATGTGGACCCAGGCAATCCTCATATCTTGTTTTGTCTGTCCTGATATGTGCATTCAAGTCACCCATTATCAACACCAATTCATGTTGTCACACTTTTACTAGTAGATCCTGCAACTGCTATTTGAATGTGCATTTCCCTTCACTATCACAACCCTGCTGTGGGGTATAGACTGAGATTATGAATACTGCCCTATCCTTACACTGGAGTCTGATTGCCGTCAGCCAGTCACTAATTCTGATGACATTTCTCACTATCTTCTGAAACCTATCCCTCACCACAATTTTAACACCATTTCTAGTCTGTCCTCCTGAGTAGTAGAGTCTGGATCCCAATCCAAGTGGCTTTGCTGCACTGCCTTCCATCTTGTCTCTTGGATACATAGGATGTCCAGCCTCCTCCATACCATCATGTCACCCACTTCCAAGTTCCATCCTTTCAGTAAAGTGAGTGTAGCATTTTTTGGTTCATTTTTTTTTCATTCAACAGAGCTATCTCAGTTAACTCAGGCTGGGCAAGTGGATACCGGTCAGCCGAAGCTTATTGACCATGGCCACCATTATCACGGGTCCCTGGGGTAGGTCACAGTAGTCATGGTACTCATTCCCCTTATCACTAGCAAATACCCATGCCCATTTGGCAACATTAGTCAACATGACTGAATCACCTAGAGCTTAGCCATAGCCTGCAGTCTGTGATCTGTGTTCTCCCCTCTTGAGGATACCCTGCACAACAGTAGACGCCCAAAGCAGTTGGTCTGTACAACTCTTCCCCAGTAGAGCACCATATAGTCTGTGCTGTTGCCCACAGCTCCATTCATCGGTGAGTTTGAGATGAAAATACTCAGCATGGTTTTCAGAGCTAGGAGGAGCCCCACAGAGACACAGGGAGAACATGCAAAGTCTAGACAGGCATTGGCTGGATGTCAAGATTGAACTTTCTACCCTGTATATGGGAGGTAAAGACCTTAACCATTATGCCAACTGGTGTCTACAATCTCTATAATGTGAAGACTGTGGCATATGGTTTAATATCTACTTAAATTAATCATATTTCCCACATTAATATGATTGCTTAGGGTACTGTCTGATGTACTTGGTTTTTAGTTCACAGAATTTTAATGCTTTTCAATGAAAGATGTTTGTTATTATACCTTGGTCATGGCCAAAAAGGATCTCAGGACCAGCTCCCCTTCCTGGTTAACAAAGTCTTAAAAGTAATAAATAAAATGCACAAAACCTTAACATCTGAGCTGTCATTTCCAACATAACACCTATGGAATGCCACTTCATGAACAAAACCACTGAATTAATGGAACCGGGAGCAAAAATAAGATTTACTAAAGTAAGACAACACTTACAAATGAAATTCTGCAATGTGACACAGTTTGACAGAAATGTCCTTAAAATGGCTACACTGAAAATTTCATACCAAAATTCCACGTAATTAAAATGTATACCCTTGCACAGCAAGAGTAAAAAAAAAAAATGAGTGAACAAAATATTTTACATTAAAATGCACCATGAAACATGCAATTATATGTAAACTACTAAAGATAAAATTCAAACTGCAAAAAAACAAAGAAAAAATACAAATACCCATTTTATAAGCGTACAAATGTAACTGAGAGTGTGCCTCACAGCATCCCTGAATATATGGCAATATGTGTACAAAGCACACCTCCACATACTGTATTGCATATAAAGGCCACTTTCATATGTTAATGCAGGTACCCCCAAACTTCATGACTAGAGGTCAGCCTGCAATACCAGATGTCAGTATTTCTAAGCAACTTGTTCTTACAGATGAACTGACTAAGGCTTTTTCACTACATTCTTAAATGGTACAACATATTCAAAAAGCGATGTTCCAAGACTTAGCAGAGGGGACATATTTCACATGAGGGTAGGTTAGTTTCATTTTGTTCTGTTCTTTTCTTATAATTTATTCTGCTTGTTTATGTTCTTGGTTATCATTCAGCCATTCATTCATCCGTTCCTTCCATGTTTTTCACTTTGTTTTGTTCATTATGCTGTTCAGAGGCACAGGGAACTAATCTAAGGGGACAGCGAAAGCCAACACAATTCCGGCTATGCTTATAAATGCCTTCAGACAGATAGCCTAGTGCCTACCTATGAACCTATTATTCTCTTTTATGTTGAAATAAGAGGAGGAGAATAAGGGAGAGGGGTAATAGATACGATTAGGACTGGATTTGTGGAGGTAAGTTACAGGGACATGTCCAGGTGTGGTTTAGGTAATGTTTGAAGGATTTCTTAAATTTGTATGCGTGGGGTATGCTTCTTAGGGCCAGGGAAAGCTTGTTCCAAAGGATGGCAGGTGAGTAACTATACAGACACTGCCCTGCAGATTTTTTGGGTTTGTAGATTTGTGATAAACATTGATCAGAGCTCCTAAGGGGACAGGAGGGGTTATAAAGTGAGACTAGTGAGGAAATATTTGGACAGGATGGGGTTTTTTTGATGATGGAGAGGATGATGAGTAGTTGGGTAGATTTGAGGTGGTTTGAGAGCTCAAGCCAGTTGAGTGATTTAAGGTTCTGTAATGAGATTTGGAAGGCAAATTAGCAGCAAACCTTGCAACTTTGTTACAGGTGGTTTCGAGTTTGGAGAGTAGAGAAGACTGAAGGGTAGTAAACATGTATGAACTGTAGAAGACATGGGAATGGAGGTAAGCATTGGCAGGAATAGAGTCAGAGGTGAGTAATCTTTTGTTTCTGTAAAGGAGGCCAAGATTTTGATGGGCTTTCTTGGTGCAGTGATAAATGTGAAGGTCAAGTTTCAGTTGCCCAAATGAGATTATTCCAAGTAGCTTTGTATGGTTATCGAGAGAGATAATGGTGGTGTTAAGTGAAGAGATGTTAAATGAGGATTTCAGGTGGTAGAGGGGTTTTGGGAGGAAGAGTATGAGTTTTGTTTTTTTGGGGTTGAGTACAAGTTGTTTTTTGTAAGCCAGCTTTCTTTGAGATTAAATGATGTTTGTGTGAAGATGAGCAGTTCAGATTGGGTGTCGGCTATAGAAATAATTGTGGAGTCATCTACATACTATACAAGAGATGACTGGGGACAGTATTTATGGAGTTCATTGGTGAAGATGTTACAGAGGAGGGGTCCGAGAATGGAGTCCTGGGGGATGCCAGTAGAATGGGAGAGAGAGAGAGCTGAGAACCATTTGACAGATCGTTGCCATTCAAAAAGACTTCCTGTTAAACCAGGATATAGTTGCAGAGGAAAAGTTGAGCTGGGAGAGTTTAGAGAGGAGGATGGGGTGGGAGACGGTGTCAAAGGCTTTGGACAGGTCTAACAATAGGCAGGAGGTAAGTTTGTTATTATCCCTGGCTAGGGAGATGGTATTGGAGAAGGAGATGAGAGCAGTGGAGGTGCTGTGATGTGGGCAGAAGCCATGTTGGGTAGGGGTGCACAGGTTGTCTTGAATGAGGTGGGCCATGATTTGTTTGCGTACACAGTGTTCAAGCATTTTGGCAAGGGGAGACAGTATGGCAGTTGGTCCAAAGTTTGAAAGTTCAGTAGAGTTACCACCTTTGTGTATGGGTATGGTATAGAATTCTTTCCATAGGGTCAGAACAGTTGATTCGGCAATAGAGTGATTAATTAGGATGGCAACGGGGTATGCTATTGATGTAGCTGCAATTTTTAGGAAGAGTGCTGATAGTTTGTCAGCTGATGGGGAGCACGGTTTATGTTTTAGGATGATTTTTTTTTAATGTAGTTGTGGGAATGGGCCTTAGAGAAAAAGGGGAAGATTCTTGATGGGAGGTTGTGGGTGGTGAGGGGTGGGGTTGATTAGAGGACTGCATAAGTTTGCATATGATGTCAATGAAGTAAGAATTGAAGATGGATGGAATTTTAAGGGGTGTGTTTTTGGGGCAGGAGTTGTGTGTTGAAGGATTACCTGGGTGGAGTATTTAGTTCATGCTGTTCCAGAAATTCATGGGGTTTCCGGAGTGTGTAGTCTGGGGTTGAAGGTGAAAGTTCTTTTTATCATTATTGATGTGTTTTTAATGAGAGTTTGGAGTTATCTATATCTTTGGTAGTGTGAGGGAGATTTTGTCTTGGACCAAAGTTTCCAGACAGTGTCTCTTTTTTGAATTAGAGACAGAGCTGTGTTGGTAAGCCAAGGAGAGATGTGGGACTTGACTCTAATAGTGCGTAGAGGAGCAAGGAAGTAGAGTATGTTAAGGGAGATGGAGTTAAAGTATGATACAGCTTCACTGAGAGGTAATGTGAGAAGAGTGGACCTGTCTATTGCTGAGAGAGATTTACTGAAAGTCTCGGGGTTAAAAATTAGTCAGTTTCTGACATTCTTTGAATTTGTGGATTTTGGGAATATGGGAGGATGGTCAAATGATTCGTATAGGGCAATGGTCACTGATGGAGTCAGGTAGTGTTTCAGGCTGAGTATAGTGGTTGGATTGTAAACAAGAATCCAGTCAATAATAGGACTGGAATTTGTGGGTTTGTTGTGGAAATTTGGGGAGGAGATCAGTTTGGTATAGCCATAAAGGTTAATGCAGGTGGTAGGGGAGTTAGCTGTGAGGGTAAGCCAGTTGTTATTAATGTCTCCTAGTATAATGATCTCATTAGGGATGTGGTCAGAGATCCAATTTAGAATCTGCTCTAGCACGGGTATGTTATCCCTTGGTGGGATGTAGATGGCAGCTATTGTTATTGTTTTGTGATTGTTGGTTTTAAAGTTGGCTATGAGGAGCTCAACTGGGTGAAACATGGGAAGAGGATTTTGAAGGAGGGTTAAGGTAAGGAGGTCGGAGTACAGGATAGGTACTCCACCAACTTTCTTATGGGTTTTATCAAGGCATAGTATGTTGTAACTTGGGGGGAGGAATCTTATCAGTATTGTCTGGTTTAAGCCAGGTATGTCTGGGGAGTACTGAGCTATCCAGGAGTGGAATTCAGTTATCTTATTAAGGATACTATGGATGTTGATAGAGTAGAGGGAGAGGTGTTTGGGAGTTTGGTTAGGTGGGAATGGGGAGGTGTGTGGGGGTAATGGAAGGGGCAGTTAGCATATTCTGTGGGCTGGGGTTGGGGTGAATATCACCAGCGAGTTGTAGGGTATTAACATGGTAGAGGAGATGTGATATCTGTGAACAGAGCATGAGATATTTTTGTTTTGCTCTATGAAGTGAGTATGTTTGGGAGGAAGTTTGATTTTGGGGAAGTAAATTAGTAGAGGAGAAGAGGGAGGGTACAACAGGAAAGCTGTAGTGGGTGTTGGAATGGGTAGTGGGGGAGGGGCTGTTGGAGTGCAGGGGTGCTGGAATAGATGGCTATGGGAAGAGGTTAAGTAACAGGAGAGTACAAGTAGGGAGGCTATGAGGAGAGAGTGAAGTGAAGATGAGCGAATTGAGCAGGCCATATTAGTGAGTGCAGGATTGTGTGTGAGAGAGAGAAAGACGAGGGAGATGGAATGTGAATGACAGAAATGAGTGAAGGGAGGTGATCAGAAAGGTAGGGACGAAGTTTAGAAGGCATCTAATGAAATGGGAGGGGGTGGATGGGAGCAGTTGGTACTGATAGGTTATGGTTACAGCAGGTGGAGAGTAAAGGGGGTGGAGTGCAGTAGGTGTGTGGAGGAGTGGGAAGTGTTAAGGTTGGAGAGGTGAGTTCTGATTGGAAAGAACTGCAGGAAGTAGGAGTTGGGAGAGAGTGGGGTAAGGGGTTAAACTATAAAGGAAATTAATATGGGGGTTGGTGTGAAGGGGGTAGGGTAAGGGAGCAGAGTGAGCCCAAGCATAGCAAGGGCAAATGGAGTGGGTAGAGCCAGGATACAGTAGGCAGCAAGATTGTCGAAAAACAATGTGTGGAGCAGTGGGATGCAGCTGAGAAAGCTGTCGCTTGGTATAAGGTAGGAACACATGAAGGTATGTGTGTTTGAGAGCAGGCTAGAGTGTGGGGGAGCACAAAGTAGTGGGAGCTTGGCAAGTAAGAGAGTGAGAACAGGTCAAAAGAGGTGAGGAAGCAGATTAGAGATTGAGTTAGAAGGTAAGCATATTGGAGATAAGAAGGAAAAGAGTGGGGGAGGTCTCAGGGAATAGTGAGGACCCAGTGTAATGGGAGGGGGAGGTGAGGGTCTGGTACAGGAGGGTGCAGGTGGCCTTACAAAGAAATATAACAAAAACAGCAGGGTAAGATTAAGTATTACACGTACATCACACTAAGTAAGTCAGGTGTGGAGCTGTAGCAACTCAGATTGTGCTGAGGACATGTAGTTGGTGGAGGGGAGAATTAACTTGTGTTCTTAAGCAAGGGACACACCAACGTTTTCTGCGTAGAAAAAAGGGGGAGAAGGTATATATATATATATATATATATATATATATATATATATATATATCTGATTACATGGGAGATGCAAGTTAATAGGCAGGCAGCACTGACATAAGGTGAAAGCCAGCAGGAGAGTTAGAGTGGAGTAGAATTAGAGAAGTAGTATGTATGCTTTATGTGAGAGCAGGAAGTATGGCAGGTTAGGGAAATGAAAAAGAAGTGGGGGGTTACTCACAGGAAGTAATTGTATAGTTGGGATTGCATGGGTACAATCAGTTGAAAAGCACATGACTAGCCTTATCACAGCAATATAGCTTTAAGAAAAACAAAGTCAAACATATCGAGTAGCATGCAGTCTTCAATAGCACTTAGCAAAAAACTTTAACTAATATTCCAAAACCCTATAGCACAGAATATCAAGGAAATATGCAGTTGCAATGGAGATGGTCAATAGCAGCACTGTTACAAACTCAGAAGTTACAGGTACCAGGAATTATTAACAGACTCTAAGATATTAGATAGCAATGCCAAGTATCAGGTACATACAGCAGAGAAATATTCCATATAACAGACAATGAATGAGTGGGGAACTTACTGGAGCAGTCTTAGAAAATGACAAATGAAGCAGTTGTTGAAATGCATAAATGTTGCCACATACAGTTAAGACTAGGCTGATAAAAATAGGCTACACATTCAGTTTGAGGATATATGTGATTTAGAGATTGTACAAGAACAAAAATGCTACTGCCAACATACCATTAAGACTAGGCCGATACAAATAGGATACACATTCAATTTAGGGATAAATACAATTTAGGGATTGTACAGGGACAAAAATGCTATTGTTAACAGATAAACATGGCTCCAGTTGAGAAAATCCATGTGGATCTAGGTCTGTAACTTCAAAAATTTAGTAAAAGAAGCAGTAAACAACAAATACAGTCCCAGTTATCTTAAAATAATCCAGAATCCAGCAATGGTTGCTTAAGTAGCACAATTAGAGCAGTCAGTTGCTCTGAAGCAGCATTCACACACCACCAAGAACCAGACGAAACTGCTGAGAAGCCTATGGAGAGGAAAGATAGTGCAGAACACTAAAGTAAGGGCTTTAAAACTTGCAAGGCATTATTTGTAAGGAGGAAGTGAAATAAGACATGATTGCATAGGGTGGATATGCGACGTGTAAAGATTGTTAGCGGGTAGAGCCAGGATACAGTAAGCAGCAAGATTGTCAAAAAACAATGTGTGGAGTAGTGGGATGCAGCTGAGAAGCTGTCGCTTGGTATAAGGTAGGTGAAGGTGCGTGTGTGAGAGCAGGCTAGAGTGTGGGGGAGCTTAAAGTAGTGGGAGCTTGGCAAGTAAGAGGATGGGAACAGGTCAAAGAAGGTGAGGAATCAGACTAGAGTTTATGAATTAGAAGGTAAGTGTATTGGAGATAAGAAAGAAAAGAGTGGGGGAAGTCAGAGAGAATAGTGAGGACATAGTGTAATGGAATGGGGGGCAGAGGTTTGGTACAGGAGTGTGCAGGTAGCAGGGGCGGCCCGTGCTATTGGACTGCCGGACTGCAGCCTCCCCCAGCTGTACAAAAAAAAGAAAAGAAAAAAAAATTAAAAATTTGCGGACTTTCGCGCATGCGCACTAGTCCGGACTGCTGCTGAGACAGTCTGGAGCATGTGCAGACTGTTTCAGCAGCAGTCCGGACTGGGAAACATGTATGAGCAAGATCCCAGAAGTCTATGCAGTTGTAACTGCAATAGACTGTCCTGGAAACTTGAGTTGGACTGCAACGTCAGCAGTCTGGATTTATGTAGACGGGCGGGAAGATCTCACAATGGATTTATGTGGACGGGCAGATCTCATGATGTGGGATGGGATGGGCATGGAGTTATGGCACAAAGGGACTAGTTTGCAGCTATAGCTATGGATTTAGAGTTTATGTGTGATTTGGAACAGGTTTGCAGCTACGAGATCTACTACAGGTAAGGTGTGTGTGTGTGTGTGTGTGTGTGTGTGTGTGTGTGTGTGTGTGTGTGTGTGTGTGTGTGTGTGTGTGTGTGTGTGTAAATGCCCCAGTTGCTATATACTGGTGGCTAGACTCATGGTGGTGTGGTAGGGAATACCTCAGGCTTGAACCCTGTACCTTGTATGCAGGTGTTAAAGACCTGAATTCCCTACCCACCACCATTTGTAAAACAATTGCAGATTTTTGCCTCATATTTGATCTGATCTGTTCCTCATAATATCTGTGGTTTCTAAATGAGGCAATGCTTGATATTTGATGGTGCAGTGGTAGCATTGTTGCCTCACAGCTGTGGTTCTCAGGTTTGATTCTTGGCTGGGGTGTCTTCTTTGTGGGGTCTGCATCTTCTCCCTGTGTTTGTGTGGGTTTGCTTTTGTGTCCTCCCATGTTACAAAGACATGTCTGCATTATTTCTTCCTGGGCCTCTGCTGAAAATATTTTTTTTTGTTCCAAGTCAGACTGTCCTGATTAACAAATGTTAAATAAAATTGACAGGCATTTGAATTTCAGACATCAGGTTTCTGAATGTTTAATTCCTTACATATTTGATGGTACAGTGGTAGCATTGCTGCCTCACAGCCATAGGTTTTCTGGTTTGATTCTTGGCTGGGGTGCCTTCTGTGTGAAGTCTGCATCTTATCCCTGTGTTTGTGTGGATTTGCTCTGGTGTCCTGCCATTTTACAAAGACATGTGTCTGCAGTATTTCTCTCTGGGCCTCTGCTGAAAATTGTTTTTGTTCCGTCAGAAGTAAAATTGACAGGCATTTGAATTTCAGACTTCATATTCTTCAGAAAATACATAGTGACACAACCTAAGTTTATAAGATGAATATTTGAAATGTGTCCTTATTTTTGGGACTGTATTACCCCATTATTGGCTTTGTCCAGGTTTTTTCTGCTAAGGTTGACAGCTATGGCAAGAACTGAATTCACTGAATATGTTTGAGGGCTGTATTCCCTCATTATTGGGTTTGTCCAGGTGTTTTGTTCTAAGAGGTTGACAGCTATGGTGAGAACTGAACTCATTAAATGATAGCCATTTAAGTTTCAGTCTTCTGCTCTTTCACAATGCAGCTGATTTGGCATAGTGGTATGTTGCTCTGACTGTTTTGCACAGGGACCTTAGCAGTAAAATGTATGGTGGTAACACAGCATTTTTCTTTCACAAAGCAGGTGATTTGGCATAGTGGTATGTTGCTCTGACTGTTTTGCACAGGGACATTGGTAGTAAAATGTATGGTGGTAACACAGCATTTATCTTTCGCAAAGCAGCTGATTTGGCATAGTGGTATGTTGCTCTGACTCTTTTGCACAGGGACCTTGGCAGTAGAATGTATGGTGGTAACACAGCATTTTATTCTAGCAACTTTCCAAGATTATACAAGCAATGTTTAATGTGTCCCTGGTTTTTGGGCTTTTGAGCACCCCCCAATAAATTTGGCTTTTTCCAGATTTCTTGTGCTGCGAAGTTGAGATGCAGTTGAGTATTGAGTAGATTTTACAAGGAGCTGAGAGCTGCAGGGGAAGAGAAGTTTAGTGCTGCTTATGATAAGTCAGCTTGCATTGTTAATAGCACAACAGGTTGTGTACTTGCTTTTGATGTAGAAGGTTGTTGGTTCTACTCCCACAAGGGGTGAATGTTGCCGTACTGAAAAAGTTAGGATACTAACTGTGAGCCTGTTATCAGTTTGCCATCCATTTCCTATTGCAATATTACTAGCTTATCATTTTAAATCTAATATAGGCAATTTATTCCTCAGGGGCATCAGACACTTTATTTTTCGATGAAACCATGAAATAAAAAGGTGTTTGCTAGCAGCAACCTCTTCATTAGTTACAGATTTATTTAATGTGGAATTATTTAGATGACTTTTTTACTTCTTCAGATATTGTGCATATTTACTGATAATGGTGAACTGCAGAATTGTGCATATCTACTGATAATGGTGGACTGTAGAATTGTGCATATTTACTAATAATGGTGGACTGTAGAAGGCTGAGTAGACTTTTATGATGGAAATGTTCTGAACTGGGCAGTTTTGTCATTATGGGTGCATGCATTTTGTTTCATTGTTTACTGGAAACATGTTCAAAACAATAGGAAGGTGTATCAAAGAGCACATGTATGTTTCATATGCAAGGGGCCTATGATTTGAAAACAGCCCAGAATTAATCTTTATCTGCCACTGGTAAAATGTATTTTCTTTGAATGTGGGTTTCAATGCTGTTTCAATGAATGTGAGTTTCAAGGGCAAAGAAGTTTTAATGCTAAGTTTGTCTTAGTGTTTGTGCTGTAAAATGCAAAATAAAACTTTCAAATGAAGTCCAAATCATCATAGAAGTAAATTAGTATGCACATTAGTGTTTATGGTAAATGAAGTGAAATAGCCAAGTATTGGATCATTGGAATGGCTGCAGGGGGAGGCTCCATTTGACCATGATTTTGTGAGGGGGAAGGGCGGCAAACTTAAAGACAGCCCCAGCTGAACTATACCTCCCAACTGTCCAGATTTTCAAAGAATGAATAGATTTTTGCTTCTTATTTTTGGTTTGTTCCTCATAAAATTTGCGGTTTTCTGGCAAATCATTTAGGAATTAAGTCACTAAATAATGACACACTGAGTTTCAGACTTCATAACCTTCAGAAAAATGCATGCTAAAGTAAGACCTGTTGTTCTATCAACTGTCTCAGTTTATACAAGAGCAATTTTTAGTTCTGTTTATATGTTCCCCCAATATATTTGGCCTTGTCCAGATTTATTGCATTAACAGGTATAAATTGCTTTATAGAATTAGGCATAGCCAAACCTCTCAACTGTCCCTGATTTTGGCTCAAAATGTTGCTCTTCCCCCTAATAATCCCTCTGCAAAATAACAATTTTGGAAGAAAACATGGAGGGTTTACAATTAAGAAATAACTGTAATAATCAGAGTTATAGATTACTTTTATTTCAGAAATGCATGTAGATTCTTTTATTTTGTCAGCTGCTCAAGTTAGCAGTACTAATATTAAAGTGTCCCTTCTTTGACGGGTTCCCAGCTGTATTGTGTGGCTATTTTATATTTTTACATCACATTTTTAGTCCATTTTTCATAAAATTGTGGGTTTTTTGGCAAATTAGTGACAAATCATTAAAGACTGAAGTTAGAAAATAATGACAGACATTTGAGTTTCAGATTTCATACCTTTCAGAAAATTCATACTAATGCAAGACCTATTCTATTATCTTTCTAAGTTTATAAGAGCAATATTTAAAAAGTGTCCTTATTTTTGGGTCTTTGTCTCACTTCTTTGTATGGCTTTGTCCAGATTTCTTGCTCTGAGTTTGAGAGGTATGACAAATGTGTCAGGGCCATCACAGTCAGCCAGAGACATTTCAAATTGTGACATACTTGTTGCATCCCACTCCCCCATGTAGTGTCTCTGGATGTGACGAAGCGAGGCAAGGAGTAGTTATGCAGTTTAAGTGAGCAGAGTACTCCCCCCCCCCATCCAAGGTAGACACAAGTACTACAGTGGCTTTTCATCTGTCCTTGATTTTTACAGAATGGTCTGGTTTCTGTCATATTTTTGTACTGTTGATTTATGCTTATTACTCAAAATGCCTGTTGCTCTGTGTTTAAGTAGCAATACTTTAATGACCATCAGGTAAGCTTGTCTGAGATCGTAAGATGCAAGTAAGCTTCCTTTAATAAGCGTACTGTTAAAGAATTGCCAACACTGAAAGCCTTTCTGTTGTTGCCATGTAGAGAATACTTAACTAGATAATGTATAAGCCTTGGGTATTGAAATGCATATGACAGTATTTGTAATAAAGGACAGGATTACATTATTTTAAGAAGCTCATTACACTTGGAGACTTCCAGTCATCTCTGCAGGCTTTACCCGTAAACTAAACAGAATGCCAGTCGTGTGGTCCATAACCTGTACAGTAATCCTTTTAAGCAATGTATCTTGAGCTTGTTTCTTGTTTGCTTTCCATTTTTTACTTTGATCATGTTTTCCCCATGAAACAAGTAGATAGTTGTCAGGCAGCAGGTCTTTTTTTGGATAAGAAACATTTTTACAAGTGGGGGCATCAGAGATATCTACTTTCAGCATGTTACCTGGTACTTTAATAAAGCTGAATATAAATTTTAATTAGAACTGCAGTGCAAGAAGAGGTTTGAGTTGAGTGCTGCTTGTTTTTCTTATACTTGATTTTGAAAGGCATTCCATTAATGTATTTAAAAAGTAATTTATTTTTTCATGCCTCACAACCTTTTTGTTTCCATCTAGATATTAAGTAACTGTCATGCAGCCAATGCATTGAAATATTTTTATTCTTCTACACTTCATTTTGTCTTGATTGGACTCTCATAATGATGGTTTGGCACCCAGGGCAGTGTATTTAGTTAGTTTTTGTGGTTTTGAGCATAGCTCCTCCCCTTTCTAGTTGGTCACACCCCTTCCCATTGACCCCACCCATTCAGCTGTCTCCTGCAGCCCCCCTTTGATTTGAAGTCACCAGCCACCACTGGCAGGTGGCCTTACAAAGAAATACACAAAAACAGCAGGGTAAGATTAAGTATTACACGTGCTTCACACTGGTGATGGTACAAGTTTTTTTTTTTTTGTAAACAAGTAGTATGCCTGATGTTAAGAGGAAATAAAAACTGAAATGGACTTCACCCAGAATGCTAAACTATTATAATGGCCTGTTTTGCTCATTCAGATTTGAAAATATGCATTTCAGAAAGATGGCGAACTTGCTAAAAAGTAATTGGTTTTAAATGCAACAAGAACTAAGGCTATGGTGCTGTTTGCTTCAGCGTAGCAACTATTTCCAGCAGCCTGATAACATGTATACAGCTGTGAAACCAAAGCTCAGCTACATCAGAGCTAATGTAAACATTTACTGTTAAACCCGACACCTGATGGCTATCATGTAGTTTGACAGGAATGTCAGTCTCTGAACATACCTCGAGTTGAGAAGAAATTAAACAGTTGCTACTTATAGAACTTTTATGGCTGGTGCTCTGAAATACCAGTTTCTTTCCACTTAGCATCTAATAAGCTAACAGGTAAGTCAGGATATATTTTTGTTTTTTAAACTGAAATGAAAGTACTAAACAGCCCACCACTGAGCTGAACTGCAATATAAATAACAAAGTATTGTACATGATTGGATGAGAAATAGGAAATTCAGCCCAGGGATCATATCTGTGGCTCTGCTCGACAGGGGCACAGGAAAACAATTTTCTTGGGTGGCGAAAGCCACCAAACCTTTTTGGTTAGGCTTGTATAGGCCCCAGGGCCAATAGCCTAGTACCTACCTATGAACCTATAATAAATATTCAGCTTAGTATTACTTTTGTCACGTCCTATATTTATTTGTTATGATGCATACTGCATGTCCAATTTTCCTGCAGCCCAGAAAGTCACAACCCAGCATACATATTTTTTGTTAATAGTGTTTGTTGTGTGAATAGAATAAGATTTATTGAGATAACAAGGGGTAGGAAATAATTGTGGCAGATATGTTAGTGACCACTACAATGTAAGAACTCTAAAGTTCAGGGAGTTTAGAAAACCAGCCTCAGGTAACTTTGTTTATTTACTTGGCCATTTTTGTTTGCTTAGTTTGTTGGATACTTGGTGACTATTCAGAAGACCCCACTTACCAAATGAAGACAGATAGAGAAAAAAACTCTGGTATCAGAAAAATAACAAATAAAGTTGATCTTTGCATGATACAGACACTAATGTTCACAGGAAGTAGGAAACTCTTAAATCACTCTTGATATGCAGACATGATGCTCTGAACTGCAATAAAGTTAACATAAAGCAGATAATAATAATAATAATAATAATAATACAGAGACAATACTATGTAAGCTAGGCATTTTAATGCATTTGTGATTATGAGATGAATTGTACATAACTATACATCATAAGGAAACCTCAGATTTTGAGAATATAAAGGCCTTTTACATGTGGTTGAGAAAGAATATGCAGCAGTCTAAATAACTTTGCATTTAATGTAGAAGACAGCTTACAGTTAACAACCTGTTGTGGGACAGATTGAAATATGTTATAGATCTAAAGGAACTGTAATACTCAAAAGATATGGATTGTTTATATCATACCTCTCAATTGTCCCTGATTTTCAGGGACGTCCCTGATTTTGACTCAAAATTTAGCTCTGTCCCTCTTAATCCCTCCCAAAACTAGTGACTTTTGGAGGAAAGGTGGTGAATTACACTTAATGAATAATGACAATAATTAAGAGTTACAGACTTCTTTTACTTCAGAAAATGTGTATTAGTTCATATGCTCTGATTCTGTCAATGTTTCAAGTTAATAGCACTAATATTTTAAAAGTGTCCCTGATTGTCCCTGATTTTTTCTTGACTTGTCCCTGATTCTGTTGAAATTTGTCCCCGATTGGTTGAGAGGTCTGGTTTATATGCTAGCAGAAAACTGAGAACACAGTATAAAGTATACAACTGAAGTATACTCTGATTCAGCTTACTTTAGTAAGGAGATGGTTGAGCACATATCCAAAGGTGAGCGCATACATCCATACTGTACAGTTAAACAGATAAAAATGAATGCAGATACATAGCTAGAAACCCTCAAGGATTAAGCTGAATGGTAGAATTTGTAGTTGAGAAAGGCATGTGCAAATGTTTTGTACAAATTATTAAATTATAACCAACCTACAAATATGGATAAAGTAGCCAGAGAGGATAAAGCTATGTCTGTTAGGGATAGTAAATGCATACAGCAAACACAAAGTAGAAGCTAAGGGCCGGAGAGGGACATAAAAGGTACAAGGGAAGGAACCAGAAAGGAGTTTTTTGACCATTCTGTGACACTATGTACAGTATTACTACATTTTTGGTGAAAACATTTACTAAGTTTAACTTTTCTGGAAACAGTTGCACTTATTACATTTAGTCTAGAGAATCATGTAAATAGGACATTTTTCAAAATGACATTTCTTATAGGTTTTACTATCATTCAAGCTCTTTGTTACAATTGTCACTTCATTCACATTCATTATTTTATACTTTAATATGTCCATTATGTTGTTATTGTGTCTCCACTGTGGAACTCTGGTCCGCTAATGATTGGCAGTACATTTTTATGTACCGAGTTGCCAGCTCTGATGCACAACCTTCAACGAAGGTATGCCCATTCACGCATGTCTCCACACAGAAGACGCTTTAGCTGAGAATCGAACAGGACAATATCTTACTGTGAGGCAACAACATTATCACAGCACCACCACCGCAGTCAATATATTAACCTGGCTTGTGATATAGCTGTTGTAAAACCGAGGTCTTCACAAAATTTTCATTTTTTTGTCTCTGTGCAGCCTTTCTGTCAATTCATTATCAGGTACTTCACAAAAGTTTTTTCTTTGATAAAAAAAAAAAATCAGTAACTTTTTTTTTTAAACAAAATGCTTTTCTATTCTGGCTAAGTTCAAAAACTCTGATGTTTTCTGCTTGCATATAAATAATCTGTATCTGTTGAGTATTACAGTTCCTTAGCTATACAATATGTTTCAAACTTTCTCAGAACTGGTTGTAACTTTAAGATGTCCTTTTCATCAGATTCAAAATTATTATACACTTCTGCAGATTCATTTGCAAAAAAAAGTCTTTATATTCTCAGATTTACAGTCAGCATCAATCATAGATAAATACAAATCAGAATATTTTTTGAATATCATCCAGTTTTCATTTTACCAGTCAGCTGGAGTATTTTCCATTTTTTAGCTAGCAAAATCTGTTAATTTTGGTTTTCTCACTAAACAATATCATAGCCCTTCTTTAGTGATTGCTTGATTTGTCTTGTATTTATTTTTAAATGTTTGTATCAGTGACTTGTACTGTTCCTCCTAAATCCAGAATTCTAGCATCATTTTAGCATATACAAACTCATCTACTGACCAAACCAGAGAGAAGCCCAATCCTTAGCAACACACTTCCACATTATTCCCCAAATAGACACCTATGACACACTAAAAGACTATACTTCTCCATACAACCCATGTAATAATGTAGCTGGTAGCTAAGTAGTCGTTTTATGTATCTAGATTATGGAACTCCTTGCTCCTACTACTTAGACAAAATGACAGTAACAAGCTCTGCTCGTGTCCACACCAGTCCTAACCATCCACTGCCTTCATCCTTTTTAGACAGCTTTTCCTCCCTATTCTCATTTCACTGACATGATATTTTATAAAAATGCTAAATTTAACTGGTGGCAGGCCTTCCTCCATTTTCTTCCTCCTCTCTTTTTTTTTAAACTTACTCAGATGCCACACTCAAAACCCTTCTGGCTGCTTTATTCTACTGTTTTTCCCCTCCTGTTTCTTTCTACTATCTTGATGTCTGTTCTTTCCCTAATCTTTCCCACTCTGATTTTTCCTCCTTTTTTGATTCCCAAATATGCTTTCTCTAACTCATCTAGATCTAGACTCTTCTCCTTTCCTCTTTACAAAATCTATATGGCTATTATCTGAAACTCCATTGTACTACTTCTGTTTACTCTCTGTGCTCCATTATAACTACTGTTCCCATTGAGCTTTGATACTCCTATGCAACTGTATATGAATGTGGCTTATTTTTAAAATTGTTCTAACATGAACCTGTGTTGGGTTCAGGCACCTAGGCGGTGCGACAACCCACTGTGAGACAACTGGATGTGGACAGGTGGCAGTATGGAAATTTACCTGTAGTGACAACTGCCTGCAGACAATTCCCTGTGAAAAGAAAATAACCCCCTGCACCCTAACCACAGGTGTTAGACAAAAACCCCATATGTGATCTATATACTACATCCCCTAGAAACCACCGTGTGCAACTAACACTGTAACACGTGCCTAGACTAGGATGCCAAGTGGGCACCAGAGTGGTACACTGAAACTTGTGTGCTGTGGGCAAGGCCTTTATTAATGCACAATGTAAAGGAATGTGGGAAGTGCTTGGTGCATACCAAACCATGATATAATCGTAACTTGTAGAAATGTGTCACAGCACGGAGAAAATCCTGCACATCATTATAGTCACACTTATGTTGCAGGATGTGTTTTAGACGACGCTCCCTTACAACAATTGCCTTCCTTCGTGGTGTAACAGGCATCCCCCGCAACAGAGATTCTCGATGGGTATCTGTTAGGTTCTGCTTCTGTTGCAGGACAGTCAAAAGATCAGATAACTGCACTGTAGGTCGTCCCAGTAACACTTTCAGCCGACGATGCCATGCTTCTACCTGGTTATTGGTCCATGGGAAATCCATGCCGGTCACATCACTAACATTCCAGAAACGTAAAGGATAGGATGATGGTAGTCATTGCTGTGAGGAGCAGTGGAATGCATACTTATGTGGTCGGCCTCGCACATAATGATGGTCCAGGAATACGCCAACAGGCCGTGCACAGTCCAGTAGCGAAGCAACAATGTCCACAAATGCAGGGATAACATCCTCAACTGGTAGAAATGCCAACGCAATTAGCTTGCGTATGGCAATGGAAAACGCGGCGTCCGTACCATACAGGGCTACAAGGTGGTTATGCTGGATCTGGCGCCAAATGATCTGTGCAAAGTGGAAAAGGCACCCTTTCAGAATACCCTTTGGAAATGCTTTACGGCTGGCACGGATCGCTGCCTTCTCGAAATCAGTCATTATATACTGTGGAGCCAGGGTACAGTCCTGTTCTGCAGTCATACTCTTCAGTATCTCCCACATACTGTAGTATGCAGACTCTGACTTCCTTGTCATGAGACAGTACACCAGGGGGACAATCCTTGTTGCGGTGTGAGTCCCAATACAGCCATGTAATGTATATAGCTGACGACATATATTGGCCCTGGTAGGGAAGGTGCCATCGGCAAGAATGATGTCAGCTCTACACAGATCACTTAGGTTCTGTGCTGTTGTAAGGAGAACCAGGGAATCCATCCCATCCATATCAGATCTCCTTACGGAGGATAAAGTTGCCACTGCGGAGTGGATAGTGGCTGACATCAATATCTGCAAGTGTTACTGGAGGAGTGCTCATTGCTGCACGTGCTCTCTGACGTACCCTGGTTATGCTACGACGTAATGTTGCACAACAGGGCATATCCTGCAGTACATTCTCATCTGCTGTGCCTAGGACACTCTGCATCACCAAACTTGGCAACTCATTTCCAGTTACCGCCCTCTGCCGCAGTTCTGCACGCAGTGTAGCAACCTGGGCTACTGTTGCATCCGGCCCGTGCTGGTGAGGCAGTGATTTCAGCAGTTCCTCTCCCCCTTCCTGTTGTACAGTGTTGGCACGACCTCTACAGGCCTGCAGTCTCCGCTCAATACATGCCCAGTACCATTTAGGTGGCAGTTCACGCTCCAAATGGTAGAGGTATCCCTCGACTACCAGCATTGGTTTGCCCCGTTGGCTGGGCACTGTACTATACTTGTTGCCAAGCTGCCCAGGGCTATATCGGTACATAGCTTCCAGCATTGTCACACCACTTGCAGATGGCCTCTCATCATCCATCACAGCATGTATAGTTGGTAACTATATGTACAGACGGCACTACTACACTCCCCTATAGGTTGTGCCAATAGTTCCTTTACACAGTCCTGTGTTGGAGCCTGTCTTGTCGTACTGCCTGCGATGGTGCACTGTGCAGATGTCAATACTACAGGTTTGTCTACCTGCGTCTTATGCTATGGAGGCACTTTGTGCAGTTTAGACAGCCATGGGGCTAAACCATCTCCTGCTTCATACAGAGTTACTACATGTGGTGTACATGTCCCTTTAAACTCCCAGTTGTACCTGTTACCCAATCAGGGTGTGGGGCTCTGCCTCGGTTTCAGTGACAGAGGTTACATAGGGAAGTTACTCAGTGTTGCACCCTCCTCTACCTAATTGGGCCTATGTACCTGTGTACACCAGCCACAGGGGACACTGGATGGGTTTACAGAACCTACCAAACAGACATGCTGTTCTACACTGGGTGTGGGGGCTGACACCGCTGTGTGGAAGTCTACCCTGGTCGACAGTTCCCACCTGCCACTGTACTAGGGGGGGGCATAGCTGAACAGCTGCTGTGTGTTGCACTTATGGCTGTACATGGATATGTCTGGGACTTGGAATGGACATATTCTGACTACTAGTAACCCCTGGCAGAGTCTGTGTGATATGCTGTGCATACTTATGTAGTTGGAACACTATAGACTGTTAGTTGCATGTGCCTCTTAGGGGCTTTACAGTCTCACACATCTCCATGGCTTGCACTACAGACAGTGTCTCTGCTATGACGGGTAATGTACAGGGGTTACTAGTTCTGGGCTGTCATGTGCTTCATATATACAGGGACAATGCTGCAGCTGCTTTCACTCTGGAGTATATCTTTAGTCTACTGTGCCTGTTTACTGTTCGGGGTTGCCTGGAGTGTAGCTGATCTACAGGTAAGTTGTTGTTGCCATGGATAGTTTTGTGTATTTACATGTGTACTATCTATGCGTGGGGTATGTGTGATATACTGGACAGCGTGTCTGTGTGGGGTATTTGTGCTTGTGTTTACTTTTGTGATGTGTATGCGTGGGGTATTTGTGATTTATTGCACATTGTGTTTGTGTGGGGTATTTGTGCTTGTGTTTACTGTTGTTATGTGTATGTGTGGGTTATTTATGTTTCTTTTATGTGGTGTGTATGCGTGGGTTAGCACTGCTACTTCGCTAAAGTTTTCAAGACAGCATTGCCGTTTGTGTGCATTACGCATTTCTATGTTTCGGTTTGCAGCGTAGCTGTTTAGGGGTTGTCGCTATGTGTTTGGTTTACTTCCGACATGGGTTCCGACAGCGGGTGTGTATTTCGGCCGCACCGCTCTACGATCTGGCGGTGTCGTGGCCTGTTTGTTTCGGCGATGTAGCTCGCGGGCAATTGTCCCACCTGTGTTCTATATGTAATTGTGAAAAATTATCCGTGCAGTTGTAAATCTGTGGGATTATCTCATGTTTTGCTACTATCTGTTAATTAAGCTTACTCTGTATTGTCTTATCACATTACAAAAATTATTGTAACCTTTTTCTCCTTTGTGTACTTTGGTCTTTTTAATATTGATGTATGAAGCTTTTCTTCCCTGGGCTCTGCTGAAAAGGGGTTTGCTTTTGTTGACCCACTCAGACTAGCCTGATAAATAAATAAATATTAGGCATCATTTATGACACTATGACATTCATTATTCCCCCTGCTGCAGTAACCTTTTGGCTATATGGGTTGTATCCTGCATAGGATACAACAACCAGACATATTCACAAAGCTCTAGCTCTCTCCCACTCCATCACTCTTACTGCTGACTGGACAGCTTAGAGGTGGAAAATCAGTAATCAGAGTGATGATCCCTTGAGTACTTTTTTGCCACCTCAAGAAGAAGCAGCTCTGAGTTTCTACAGGATCAGCAAAGGGTCTTGAAGCTTTATTTCTGGGTGGGGCCTGTCCACACAGACATTATTGCCCTTTAAAGAAAATAATTATTTTATTTTGTGACTAAAAGCAGTATTTCTTCCTTCAGAAGCCAAGTATTTTTTCTCTTAGTACTAGTGGTTTCTTGTCAGGGACTGCAATTTTTAGCTAATAGTTTATATTGTGCTTTAGGAGCTATTTTTGTGTTAAAAGTATACCGTTTAAAAATGTTTAGTTGGTTTGTGAGAAATGGTCTGGTGGTGTTTTAAATGGGCAGAAATGTTTTTGAATATAATAAAGCTTGTGTGTATTTTTTGACTACTTATATGTCATCATCGCTGTCTGTGAGTGTTGTAGACAATTGCCTTATTTTTTGACAGAGTTTTTGCTATTTTTCTGTTAAATTTAAAGAAAGAGTGACGGTTGGGAAAGTGTAAGTGTGTGTGTGTGTTGTTTGTGAACATGTCTGTGACAACTTAACTTCCAACCAACTTGCTACAGCACTGCTTATCAACTTTCAGTCCTTGTCCTTCTCCCACTATACCTCAAAATAGGAAACAACACGATAAAGAACCCTTGCCACCACCGTAAGTACAGTCAACGTCTTTGCTGTTGGTGAGTGAACCTATAGTGGTTATCCGTTGCTCCTCAGCCCACTCACTTTCCTCTTTGGGTTCCCCTGGTGTAGTATTTTCAGGCATCATGGACCAAGGGTCAGCCACATCCTCCTCAACTGTTCCAATAAGCATTATGGATATGAGAGAACCATCTTCTTTGGATCAAGGAGACACTATGGGGAATGCTCCTTAGGGAAGCCAGGGAAAGAGACCTCTTTTTTTTTTTTTTTTTGTAAATATTTTTATTCATTTTCAAAAACAAGAAAACATGAATGCAGGTTATTTATGACAATGAAGTATTTACAAATTATTTAAAAAGGTAGGCTAAAACCTCTAAACAGATATCAAACATTAAAACCAAAATAAAGTATTTACAAGGGTGTCTATTGTTGACATATAATTGACTTTCTATACAATTGTTTCCTGATTATAATCTGCTGCAGTCATTATTCTCCAGTATTTCAGTTACTTTTTGCCATGCTACGTATAATGATGCAGTTCTTTCAGTTCTTCCTTTAATAGTGTTCATTTCCAATTGCGATACTGCTGACACCATATTCATGAATTGCTTAAAAGTTGGAGACGCTTTGGATTTCCAGTTTGATGTAATGTTCTTCCTTGCAATAGCTAGGAGAGTCCATAAGATTACATATTTTGTTCTTGGCACAGTCGGGTACAGGTGCATTAAACAAAATAATAGATTTGGAAATCTGGAATTTATCATTGAATACCATTTGCAGAAAATAATTTATTTTATCCCAATATGGTTTAATCAAATGGCATTCATAGAACATATGTTGCCATCTGCTTTTATTGATAAATCACATCTCCAGCAGCCAATATTTTTCTTAAACATAAGTTCCATTTTATGAGGGGTTACATAAGATCTGTGTATGAATTGCCATGTAAAAAGTCTTCAATGTAATGAAAGTGATGTCTGTTTTGGAGAGAGAAGAATTAGTTTTTTATCTCTGTCATTTGGCACAAGTCCATTAACTGATCTATAATAATTCCATATTTTGTCATTATTAGCATTTTTATTTTTTTGTTTGTTTTATAAATAGATGATAAGTATCCCTTTCCAGTAATGGGTTGATTCATTAGTAATATTATATGTTCTATAAGGTTAGGAACATTTTGTCTTACTGATGGTTGCATTGTTTCTTGTTTGCTTAATATATACTGTCTTAATTCTTGTACATGTAACCATGAACTATCTTCCATATTTAATTTCTGTTTAATCTGGTCTATTGTCAGAGGTTTTCCAGAGTTTAGCAATTGATGCCAATATATTAATCCCTTTTCTTTAAACATGTTGACTACTTCCATATTAAATGTTATTATATTACCTTGTGTGTACGCTACTGGATATAAAAGAAATGACCATTCTTTAATATCAGGATTGCTATTAATAAGATTTTGGAAAATTTTTAATGTATGAGTAATGTATTTGGAACTTATATTTTTATTCTTATGTATCATCATATATTCCTTCATCAGCCATAGAAAATTGTTTGGTACGAAATCTGTATACTTATTTGCTACTACAAATCCTGATTTTAACCAGATTCTCTCATGAACTAGCTTCCATTTTGATGTATATTTTGTATTTAGCCATAATGATATTGTTTTAATAATGGATGAATGCAAATATATTTCTATGTCTGGTAAACCTATGCCACCTATATCCCAATCATCTGGATGATACTTCATAGCTATCCTTGTTTTTTTTGGATACCATAGGAATCTTACCATTAAATCATTTAATTGTTTTAGGTGTGATTTAGCTGGTGGCAAAGAACAAGCTTGTATGACATAAAGAATTTTTGGAAATATGATCATTTTAATTATATAAAGCCTTTCTTCCATTGAAAATAAGAATTTGTATTAGATTTTTAATATTATTTAAAGTCTCTTTATAATTTGTTTCAATTGTAGTATCTAGGTTGTTAGTTATTATAATTCCCAAGTATTTAATTTTATTATCGGTAGAGATATATTTATGGTATTTTTATTTAGATCTTTTTTATTAGTATTTATAAGCAATACATTTGTTTTGTTCTCATTAAATTTAAGACTTGAAAAGTTTTGAAAGTTTTGAATTGAGTCCCATAATGCTTTTAAACAGCTATTATTATTTTTTAAGCTAATTAAAATATCATCAGAAAAAAGTTGAAATTTAAGCTCTAGGCTGTTGTCTAGTTGTATTCCTTCAATATTTTTATCCATACGTATATTATTTGCTAAGGGTTCAATGACTAGTGCAAACAATAACGGAGAAAGAGGGCAGCCTTGTTTTGTGCCCTTAGTTATTTTAATAGATTCAGACAGACAAGATCCCAGTTTTATATAAGCCAATGATTTTTCATATAATGATTTTATTAACAAAGTGAAGTTGTTTGAGAAGCCATATTCTTCTAAAACTAACCACAGATAATCCCAGTTCACTGAATCAAATGTGTTATTTATGTCTAAGCTAATAACATTCATTTTGTTTTTTGTGACATTTATATAATCAATTAAGGAAAGAATTCTTTTAATGTTGTCATAAGTGTTCCTGTATTTTATAAAACCTGTTTGATCCTCCTCTATCAAAAGTGGTAGTAATTGTTTTATTCGAGCAGCATGTATTGCCATAAAAATTCTATAATCTATATTAAGAAGTGAAATGGGTCTGTATGATGAACATTCACTGGGATCTTTATTTTGTTTCAGAATTGGTGATATTAATGTGTACTTCCAAGAAGGAGGAATGTCTTTACCATTTTTAACTGATGTAAAGTCATTCAATAACAACAGCAAAGCCTCATTTGATAGTAATTTAAACATTTCTGGGGTGATATTATCTATACCTGGAGATTTATTTAATTTTAGCTTATTTACTTCAGCTTTAAGTTCTGTCATTGTTATTTGTTTATCTATTAGTTGTACTGCTCCTCTAATAACCTAACTTTAACATTGTTTTTGAGAAAAGCTTTCAATACTGAATGTGTTTCTGTTTTCTCATTTTGATTATTAAGTTTATGAAAAAATAGCCTAAAAGCTTCTAGTATTCCTTCTAAATCAGATACTTTCTTTTTGGTTTCTATATTATGTATTTCCTTGATTTGATTTGTTTTAATAATCTTTTTAGTCCTATTTGCTATTCTTCATTGGTTTTTAGGGTTCATTGAATAGTAACATAGTTTAATTTTTTTCTAAGTTGATCATTGTTTTGTGGTGTAGTGTTTCTGAGTATTTTTTATTAGTATCTTCTAGTTCTTTTATTAAGTTGGTATTTCCATTTTGAATATCAAGCTTTAAATTATCTACTTTTGACTGTAATTCCATTAATTCCTTATTCCACTGTTTTTGTTTATTTTTATACCATTCCACCGCTCTTTCATATAGGTATGCTTTCAGTGCATCCCATATATATATTTCAGATACATCTTTTGTAAGATTGATATCTAGGAATGTTTGTGTCTCTTTAATATAAAATTCCTTAAAATCTTTGAGATTTGTTATGTAAGATGGTATTCTTGTTACTGATATCCTTCTCTTGAAACATAAGTCTATCTCAAACGTTATGGTCCGAAAATGGACATGAAATTGTCTTGACTTTATTTAATTTAGAGGTTAAATCCTTTGCTATGTACACTCTATCTATTCTAGAGTATGTATTATGCCTATGGGAAAAATGTGTAAAGAATAGTGAATCTGGGATAGCATACTCATTTATGTCAACTATATTAAAAGTTTCAACAAACTCAGATAACAACTTTGTTAAAGGTGATCTCTTACGTATAGTTTTACTATTTGTGTCAGTTTCTTTTATAATGCAATTGAAATCTCCAGCTATGATTAAATTGCCTTTGGTATATTGTACAATGTCTTCTAAATGTTGTTTGGCCACTCTAACACCTAGTCCTGGTATCCAATAAATATTCACTAATGTATATATCATTTCATTGATAGATATTGTCACTAGACAAAACATTCCTGAGTTGTCATGGAACGTGTTTATGATTTTAGGCATTAAAGTAGTGTTTTTCCACAAAATTGCCACTCCCCTTTGCTTCTGATTATAGGTGGAACTTACTAGTATTGTATAATTTTTATTGTTTATTTTATTTATGTCTTCCTGTGTAAGGTGTGCTTCCTGTAAAAATACTAGTTGCGCTTCACATAGCTTTAAATATCTATAAAGACTTCCCCTTTTGCAGCTATTATTTAAACCATTTACATTAAGAGATATACATTTTGCAATTGGATTTATATTAGCTTTGCTTTTATCCATATTCATCTACTCGTAACAATGTGTAGATGTGTGTACATGAAGAGAATGACTTGTTCTTTCTTCTTCCAACAGTATTACAATATATTATAGACACCCAATAAAAGTAAATTACAAGATCGTAACTGAGAACAATATAAGATAAACAACCACCAAACCTCTCCATGAGAAAAAACATCTCATCCTTGAATGATCTAATCATTCAAGCGATCTCTCTAAGTCTGCATTTCAGCATCCTCCCCCGGCCCCGCCATATGGTAGTTTTATAATGAAAAGTATCTTATATATCTTTTAAGTATACATGTATTTGTCTTTACAGATTACTTAAATACAGTCTTTATCTATTTTTAATATTTTATAAAACACTAAGGCAACACAACTATACATAGATTTAATACTCGATTTGGTTTTGTTTAAATTGTAAAGGAAAATCTTTTATTTTAATATATCTTTTGTGTAGCAATAACGGATATGCATCTTAAAAATAATATGCTTGCTGTCTATCTCCCTTATAGTGTGAGTGGCATTCATAGGTATCAAATTTATTGTAATGGTCTACCTATATATATATATATATATATATATATATATATATATATATATATACATATACATACATACACATACACACACATATACATATACACACATACATACATACACACATATATGCATACATACATAAAAAAAAATGTTAAGCATTATATGCATCAGTTAACCATGCCACAAGTTGATTAAATCAGAAAGTATCCGTAACAATGAATATAACGTTACATTTGTATTGTCATTTATCAGTAATCTTATAGTTTTCTTTTAATTCAAAAAGTCATATTTTAGTGATATGAATGCTACTAATTTGTTTTTGGCATTGGTATTATATAGTTTAAGACTATATTTCTTAGCAATTCCTATATATTTATTAGTGCCACTGGCATATTTCATCGCTAGTGTACCACATATGTCATATGTCAAATAGCAACTCATACTCCTTATGATATTACAGGATTTATCTGCAGTGTTATAACTGTAAGGTTGGAAAATATGAGAAGCAAAGTAGGCTTTAAATGTGCTATAACATAATTGTTTGGTACTTATTACTGTCAACTCTTCTACACACACAGGAAAAGATAACCTTATATGACCATCAACCATTTTCCTTCATTTTTCTCTTCATCCTTCTATTCTCCATTTTTAATAAATATTTATTTCTATTGTGGCTTCTTTGAATTTAGTGAGGGTACTCAATATCATATTATAGATAATATACAATGTTCAAACAGAGAACATGCCCAATATCGAGACATATTCTCAACTCAAGTGGTCCACACCATATATTTATAACACTGCAGTCAGAAATATACCAATGAATATGCAATAACTAGCAGCTTTGCAGCATGTGTGTGTCTCTAACAAGTACATACCTATAGGATATTAAAAGAATAGATAGCACGCTCTTGTTTCATAATTAACAAATGCACACAGCCTGGTATTTACTTTCATAGACAGAACTTAGACCTGTTACTTATATGCATATCAGGTACCAACAGCAACATGTTAGTAAATGCCTATGCTATTCAATTCATATTTTAATGCTGATTGATATGAGATGTAGCTGACAATGGCTTTAGTGTTTGTGATGTTATATAATATATATTCAGTATTATAAGTAAATGTATGCTGCATGTCTATTTGCAATATAAGGTTAAAGGCTGATCAATTTAGACATACAAGACAATCTCTTTAGCCTTGGTTATATAATGGGAGTTACTGTGTTTCTACACAACCATTCATTTTCAGTGAAGATGTTCAATATTAATATAACTTGCCTTTAATAAAAGCATACTTATAATTCAGCAGTTCTTTCCTATATGTATATATATATATATATATATATATATATATATATATATATATATATATAAAAACAATATCATAAGCAAGTCTGAGATTTTTTTCTTGCTCATTACTGCTTAATGATTGTGCTACTTGAACAATTTAATATTTACAGAGTATCTTGATAATTAAACAGCAATTCCTTTTTACCCTTAAAATGCCTAATAACACATAGCTACATTCATGAACCTTAATTGACTTACTATCCTTAAGGTTGAGTACACTAGCTGCAGTGTGTTTACAAATATGTTATATAGTTCCAGTCAAGGACTTAAATATATTAATTTTTTATAAAATTAAGTTAAATTATAGTAATTTACGTGGGTGATCTTATCAGAAAAGATTGTAGTAAAGTCTGTATGTGTTAACTATTCATACAGTTTCTTCCAAGTGATATACTTCTTTTTAAGCTTTGTGTGCTGTTTATGTGTACAATTCAAAATTAATAACAAATATTACAATATAATAAAACGCCATGTATGTGTTGATACCTTCTAAATTCATTAGGTACTTCAGTGTACTTTTAATATTTGTTAAACTGTAAAAGCACTTTGCCATCTCATAAATAGTGTGCTGGTTACTTTAAGTAGCTTAGGAGCTGACACCACACCCATACTGTCTTGTTTTAGTGCTGACATCACTCATGACTGTTCACTTTCATTTTGTGCTGTTAGACAGTTTAACACACTGTAATGGATTCTAACTGAAGAACCTTCATTCAGGGGTGGTAAAATAAGAGTTCCCAGCTCGTGACCATGGCGGGAAGACAAAAACAAAGTAAGTGAAGTTTTTAGGGCTTTTTTAAACTGAACACCAGCTCATTAAACTTCTATTAGTTTTCTTAACATTAAGGGCAGATATACAAGCCAAACAGTTGTTTGTTAGTCAAAAAGGCACTTTTAGCATCAAAGAATAGATAATTACTTTTCAAGGCACTTTTGACAGTTATTACTATCAGTTTTTATATGTTATTATGTAAATTAAATACATCAGTTTAGATATTCCATGCAGCTTAGTGTAAATAATATAAAAAGGAATCATGCTCATTTAAACACACCACATTAATATGTCAGTGTAAATACATCATATTCTATACTAGCAGTAAAAGGCAGGTAATTTATAAATGAACTATCTAAATATCATTTAGAGTTAGAAAAATCATGACTGTAAGTATTTACACTGTAATAGAGAAAGATATGTTACCTTGCTTTCTTTAGGGTTGTTTGCTTTAGTTATAAAATGTCCTGCTTATCTTGTATTTATATTGCTTTCAAAGACTGACACATGTGTAAAGCATGAATGCTTTCAAAGAACTTTTTTGCCTTACAGAGCAAATAGAAGACAATAATGTTTGTGTTTTTCATATGTCTTTTATCGTTTCTTCTTCTTCTTGTCAGCAGTGCTCCATTCATTTTTTTCTAAGTGACGCTTAACCCCAAATTGGGAGAAATCCATTTCTTCCACATTATCCAAGGTTTTATTATCTGAAAGATAAGAAACTGTTGCTTGCAGAGTGTCAAAAGTTTTAGAACCTTCAGTAAAAAATATTTTTATTCTTGCAGGGAACAGCAAGTGGACTTTAAGTTGCCTTTTTTTCAATTCCTTTATCAGAGGGAGACATTTTTTTCTTGCAGTTATAACTCCAGCAGAATAATCATTATCAAATCTGATTATGTTGTCTTTGTATTTAACTGGAGAAGTTGACCATGCTGTTTTTAAAATAAGTTCCTTGTCCTGTGATGAAAGAAACTTTACTATTATTGATCTCGGGTGATTTTTTGATTTGATGGTTGATGAAGCAGTTCTTAAGGATCTGTAGGCTCTTTCAATTCCATAAGAAAGAGCTTCAGGCAATTTTAAAACTTCTGGTAACCAGGTAGTAAGGAAAGTCACCATGTTATCTCCTTCTGTTTTCTCTGGTAGCCCATAGATGCGAAGGTTATTTCGTCTGGACCTATTCTCTAGATCCTCTATTTTATTTTGTAATGAAGCATTTTGTTGTGATAAAAAATGTAGCTGAAGATCTTGTTCTGAGAGTCTGTCCTCAGTATCATTTAAGGATCTCTCTATGTCAGCTATTTGAGACTTCTTTTGCATCATTATTTCTTGTAGTTGCTGTATTTGTTTTGTAGATCTCTCCTCAAAAGTGTCCAGTTTGGTATTCATTTTGTCAAATTTCACAGACAAGTCTTGTATAGCATTTAATAAAGACTGTATCTCCTTTTTCATCATCTGGTCCTGTGTGGTATGCATAGAAAAGCTCATTTTCAGTAGATTCAGATACCTTCCTTCTTGTTTTTGACAGGAAAAATAATGTTTAAAGCCAACTTTTTTGCACTGTAGACTTCTAGTGATATTAGTAGAAGTAATTCAACAAAATAGGTTTGTCTACAATATCTAGTTTTTAAAAATTCCTGTCAGAAATATCTTTTGAGTGCAGAGCTGGGAAAAGATGCTGCCAACCAGTCTATATCCTAGCCATACCCCCCGGTAAGAGACCTCTTGATGGTTCTGAACTGACATCTTCTAGTCAGCCTTTCATCAGAGTGTTACCTGAAAAGAAAAACACAGAAGGGTAGACATTGTTCATCTGAAGACATAGTATATGTTAGGAAAGATGGTCTTCTAACCTAGGCAGGCAGTTATTACATGCTGTTAATGCTGGTGCTCAGAAATTCTTACCTGAATTCATTGTCACTAAGGAAATTCCTGAGGAAATCTGTCTGACAATGACAGTGATAGGGCTTCTTCTGGAGATTTACAAGCCCATAACTCTAATCTAGAGGAAGCTTGCTCCTTTCCATCTCCTTTGGAGGAATTTTCTTCCTCCCTGACTGTATCCAAGATGAATGAGGCATTTTTGTGGGAACAAGTGGATGTTCCAGCTGAATTGAGGAGACATTATGCTGTGTCATAATTAGATGTACTATACCTAGTAATACACCCCTTCCTCCTATTTAGCCAGCCTTGGAGGATGTGTTTAATGCTGCCTGTAAAAATCCTGACCTTCAGCCTTCAGTCCTCAAAAAGATGGATAAGTACCTCAAACTAACAACATTTTGTTTTCTCATTTTAGGTCAGATCCTGCTGTAATAACTACCTGTTCTTCAGCTGGAAACAGTTTGCTAGTTTTAACCAACCCCTCCACAGTAAACAAAGAAGGCAGGGTATTGGACAAATGTGGTAAGAGAATTTTCCTTTCTTCCACATTAGCTTATAGAATTCTCAACTACCAGGCACCTGTGTGAAAGTTTATTGATTTCTGTGCAGACAGCTTGAGAGAGTGCTGTCCCTGTCTTCAGTTTTGAGGCAATATGCTTGGATATGTAACCAACCATTTGCTAATGATGTGAAGTCTGACATTTTGAATTCTTCAGTAGATAACATGGTTTTATTTGTCCTTTCTGCTACTCAGTTCTCAAACAGTTTGGTGAAAGAGGAAAATTAATTCAGGGAGTGTCTAAGATTTTTCAAACAGCCCTTTACATATCTCCCATATCATTTTTTTTTATTTTAAAATGCAAGATAAGGACTCCTGCCAGTGCAAGGCATAAAAAGAGCAAAAAAAAAAAGAGAGAGAGAGAGAGACAGCAGGAGGGGAACATCAAGAAACCAGGATTATTTCCAAAAAAGGGACATTCTAATGCTTCAAAATTACTATGCCAGCATTCTACCCCCCCCCCTCCACCACCATCTCATCCTGTTCCTATAGCTCAAAATCTGTTCCAGAAACTGGCCTTTTACTTTCCCCTTTGGCAACAGATTGACTCTTGGGTGCTAAGAGTGGCTCAGGAGGGATACTGTTTGTACCGGATACAAATACTTGCTGTCAGGGGAATTCCTCCCCATCCTCCTGACCAAACATTTTTCCTCAGGTTCCTTATCACTTACTTACCATAAGTGTCATAGAATCAATGCTTTTAGATCAAAGTGGCAAAGGCTTCTATTTCAGAACATTTCTGAAACCGAAGAAAGAACATTCATGAAACTAGTTCTGTTTTTTCCTTTCTCAGTTTGTTTGTGAAAGTACCAAAGTTCAGAATGCTGACCCTTCAAACACTGTAACCCCTCATACCTCCCTTGAGTATCATGGCAACATTAGATTTAAAAGATACTTGTCAAGTTCCCATAGCCACAAGATTCAAGAAATTTCTCAGATTTTCTGTGTCTGGGTCACATTATAAGTTCTCTGCATTATCCTTTAGGCTATGTACAGGTCCAAGACTGCTTACAAAGTATCTACCTCCAGTCATAACTGATTGTGCAGTGAATGCCATTCACATATTTCCTTATTTAGATAACTTACTTAACTTTTCAGAGTTTTTTTTTCTTAGATGGCATGAGTCCTTAGCATGGGTTTCATCTCTTCTTGCTTATTTAGGATTACAGATAAATGTACAAAAATTCTTCTTGCCTCTATTGCACAGGATTGTTTTTCTAGGTTGATTTATAGACACTTTTCAGCAAAGGGCTTTTCTTCCACAGGAGAAGGTAGATTTTTACCTAGAAATGTCCTTCAGCATCTCCAATCAGTCTCTGTCTTCTGGAAGAAAATATCTCAGGATTCTGGGGTTCACTGATTTTATGATTCTCATGATTCCACTCACAAAGTTGCACATTAGAAAAATGCATTCCTTAGTAAGAAAAACACATGGATCTGACATTGTGATCCTCTGGAATTTTAGATTCCAATTTGGGGTTTGAAAAAAGGAACTGCACTGGTGACTACAACAGATGTCTCCAAATCAGTATCTCCTCTTTTCTCCTCCAGTCCCCAGTCAGTCTGTAACTACAAATGCTTCAGATTTTGCTTGTGGTGCAGTTTCTATAGGGGTAAAGGTGCAAGCCATGTGGAAATTCTAAGACAGACCAAATAAATGTTGAAGAGATCTTGGCTGTGATACATGCATTAAAAGCTTTTTTCAACTGTTTTTATTGATTTTAATACTTATATTTCAATTTTCACATTAAGATACAAAATTGAAATAGGAATATTTAACAAACAACACAAACTACAAATAAACAACTGTTTACAAAGGTGTCTATCAAGTAATTACATTTCAATTGTTTATAAAATACCTTTTTTGTTAAGAAGTATGATAAGATGTTTCAATATTATTGATATATTTACATTGTTTGTTCAGTAATTCTTTAAGATTTATCCATATGTTCTATTAAGTGGTAACTCTAGTTGTCCTCGTTTTTATTGCAAGAAGTTAGTAGTGACAGACTTTGGTTGCCATATTTTCGAAGTCTTTCATTGTAAGAGTTTGCTTGCTTTTCCAGTTCTTGGTGATTGTCTTCCTTGCTATTGAAAGAAGACTCCATAGTAGTGGATAGTTTACTCTTTTTTACACAATCCAGTATCAATGTGTTGAATAAGATTAATGATTTTGTTAGTGTGAATTTATCATTAAATAAAGATTGAAGAAAAACATTGATTTTGTCCCAAAATGGCTTGACATCTTTACAATTAACAAATATATGTTGCCAATCTGCATTGTTGCTTGTTTTGCATCTCCAACACATTGGGTTGCCACCCCTCCATTTTTTTTTGGACTATCCGGAAATCAAACTGATTCCCCGGTAGTCAGGAAAACACTGTGCAAACTCCGGTATTCCATTTCAAAAAAGGAAACAGATTATCGGAGTTTGTAAATCAGCTGATTTTCTATGCTTTTTTCCAAAAAAGCATAGTAAATCAGCCGAAAACAGGCAGCAAGAATGGAAAAAGTGGGCATTCTGTGTCATGTGATGTCATCGTGATGTCACAAAATGGGAGGGATGTGGTTGGGAGAGGAGGTGGGGTGAGCGGGGTTACTCGTGATGCAAGGGGTGTGGCTTTACTCTGGTTTTAGCCACAACGAAAGGTGGCAACCCTACCAACACTTTTTTTCTTATATATTAATTCAATTCTACATGGTTTTATGAATGCTTTATGCATGAACTTACCTGTAAATAACTTCTAGTTTACGGAAGACGTGGTTTGTTTAGAAAATATCAAGATATTGCTTTTATCCTTCTCGCTAGGTTCATAATTATTTATACTTTAAAAATAGTCCCAATAATTTGATTTAATATATCATTTACATTTGTATTAGTTTTATATGTTTTAGATAGGAGTCCTTTATCAAGTATCTCTTGATTTGCTAATGTTATCATTAAATCTATGAATTTTGGGACTTTACTTCTTGCTGACAGCTGCATTAACTTTATCTTATTCTCTATTAGAGATCTACAATTTTGTATATCTAACCACATATCCTTGTCTAGATTAAATCTGGTTAATATACGCTCTGTGCTCTGTAATTTGCTTCCATCCAAGAACTGATACCAGTATATCAAATTATTTTCTTTAAGTTTACACATTGTTGTAAAATGAAAAGTACATAGACTTTGTGTATAGATGACATTTGTTTATTAGGAAAGTCTGAGTTGGAACAAAGCCAATTTTCAGTGGCGGCCTGAGGAGAAATGTTCCAGATTCATGTCTTTGTAATGTATATGCTATTGGGAATAAGAAGAAAGACCATTCTTTATATCCTAGGTTTTTGTAACTATAATCTCTAAACAACTTTAACATTGTGGTAATATATGAAGAGTTAATTTTAGTGTTTCTATTTTCCAAGATGTAATGTTTTAATATCATATAAAGTTATTATCTCATTTTGGTGTGTGGTGTGTGTATTGACTCTATTCATATATTCTCTTGAATGTCTTTCCATTTTGTATTGTAATTTTTATTTAAAAATAAGAAAACTGTTTTTATGATTGAGGACATTGAGTATTACTCTAGTTCTAGTATATCAAATCCACCTAATGTCCAATCCCTTATGTGATAGTTTAGACCTAGTCTTGGTTATTTAGGATACCAGAATAGTTTAAGCATTAAATTGCTAAATTGTTGAATGTTTTTTTTTCTAGCTGGGGAAATGATAAGGATAGTATTAATTACAAGATTTTTGGGAGTGTGATCATTTCTCTTCCATTATAAAAATGAACTTGTTCCAGTTGTTAATAAGTGTATTAGTGTCATCTAAATAATTTTTATAATTTTCCTCTATTGTTGGTTGTTTGTCTTTTGACTTTTCCAGGTAAGGGGTCGCCACAGGGGAACTCCGGTCCGCTAATGATTGGCAGTAGATTTTTATGAAACACCGAGGTGCCAGCTCAATGCTCAACCTTCAACGAAGGCATGCCCATTTATGCACACATGCCTTTCAAATGCTACACAACCACGGGGAGGACATGCAGACTCCACACAGAAGGCACTCCCAAGCCCAGCTGAGACTCAAACGGGAGAACCTCTTGCTGTGAGGAAATGACGCTACTGGCGTACCACCGCGGCTATTTTAATATTTCCCTTTAAAATTATGTCAAGATATATAATTTTACTGTCTTCATCTACATATTTAGAAAATTTCTCTTCCATATAATTAGCATTTCCATTTATGAGCAAATTGTTTGTTTTGTTTTAATTAAAAATAAGTCCAGATTTTTTTGAATGCCTCTATTACAGTAAATACTACTTTAATGGAGCTTCTGTTATCATTTAAGGTCAGGAGAACATCATATGTGAACACCAGTATTTTAGAATTAAATTTCTTGTTTATTTTTATTCCTTTTATATCTGTTCTAGATGTGATAAAATTCACAAATGGTTCCATAAGTACAATAAATTATAATGGTGAGAGCGGGCAGTCCTGTTTGTTTCCCTTGATAACTGGAATTTGATAAGTAAGAACCAATTTTTATGTAGGCCACAGATTTATCATAAAGTACTTTTATAAACTGTGAGAAACATGTTGTAAAGCTGCATTCCTCTAAGACCAGTAATACGTAATTCCAGTTTACAGTATCAAAAGCACTATTTATATCTAAACTTAAGGTCAATCTTTGCTTTTTGTTATCTGCATAATCTGTTATGGACAAAACTCTTTTAATTTTGTCATATGTATTTCTATTTGGTATAAAGCCTGTTTGCCATTAATCAAGGATGGCAGAAACTGTTGTACTCTAGCTGTATTTATAGCCATAAATATTTTATAATCAGTATTTAAGCGTACGATTTTTTTATTTTTATTTTATTTATTTAACATTTGTTTACTGGAAAAGTCTGACTTGGAACAAAGCCAATTTTCAGTGAAGGCCCTGGGAGAAATGCTCCAGACTCATGTCTTTGAAATGTGGGAGGAAACCGGAGTAAACTCACACGAACACAGGGAGGACATGCAGATTGATCTGTATGAGGAAGAATCTACTGGATTTTTATCTGTTTTAAATATTGGAGAAGTAAGTGTATATTTCCAGGATGGTGGCACTTTAGTTAAGTCGTTAACTATTAGAGCATCTTTATGTAAAATGTGTAGAGCTTCTTTTTGGCAATATTTTATATAATTCATATATTATGCGATCATTACCAGGAGCTTTGTTTGGTTTTAATTTCTTGATTTGATTTTTAATTTCAGCCAATTGTATGGGTTTGTATATTCATTATTTTGGTCTTCTGTCAGTCTTTTCCTACTGTATTTTTTTTATAAAAGTTGAATTACTTCTTGGAAGTCAGTTATTACTTCACTTTGATTGACCTTATTAAAATGAGTTATAATTATTTTTAAAAATTCATCTACATCTGTTGCCGTTTTCTTACTTTTTGTGAATACAATCCTGTAATATTCACTGGGCTTGGTAAGTAGTTTGTGCATGGATTCAGGGTTAATGGAATACTTAATTAATTTTCTGTTTTCTAAGTTTATCATAGTTTTATGATTTAAGATCTCTAAGTACTTTTTTAAATTGATCTACTTCTTTTACTTTTTTATCTTGATCTTTTTGAGTATTCTGTTGCAGTCTATCAATTTTTTTCTTGTATTTCTATCAAGTCCTTATCCGATTGTTTTTTTTTTTTTAAGAGCATACCATTTTTTTGTATTCTACCATTTAAATAAGCTTTTAGGGCAACCCAAACATATATTTCATATATATCCTGTATGAATTGATATCTAAAAATGTGTTAACCTCTGTTGAAAAAAAATCTTTAAAATCCTTTAAATTTGTTATGTATGCTGGTATCCGTTTTTAAATTTTTTTATTTATGTTTAGCTCTAACTCAAAAGTTATGGCATTATGATCAGAAAGAGGACTTGAGATTTTTACTTTAATCAGTTTAGACAACAAATTATTGGAAATATATGCTCTATCAATTCTTGACTGAGTTCCATGTCTGTGAGAATAGCAAGTATAAAAAAGAGATCCTGTGTCTGAAAATTCATTAATGTCTTTAATTTGAATTAAATCTATACATTTTTCAATTCTTTCACTGAGGCTGGTATTCTTCATTTTTTCCCTAGCATTTGAATCTTTATCTCTTAATATGCAGTTAAAATCTCGTGTCATAATAATGTTACCTTGTGAGTATTGTATGATCTTTTCGAGTTATATCTTAACTGTCTTTAGCTGGAATCCAGTAGACTTTTATAAGGGTATATAATATTCCATTAATTTCAATAACTGCTAAACAGAACATTCCCTTATCTTTATATTATTTTGTTATGTTTTGTAAAGCAAAACTTTTCTCCATAATATGTCTAGTTCTCTCATTATCTGTTTGTATTGGGAACTACTCAGAACTACACATTGTGCTGTATTGAGCCTATTTATATCTTCTTGTACTAAGTGTGTTTCTTGAAGAAAGACAATCTGTGGTCTATGCACACATCACTCATTAGACCCATTATAGAGTAGAACATCCCTTTTGGTATGTACCTCACAAGACATTTACAACAATTGGAAAGGCCTCAGAAATACCTCACAAAGAGGATTGCCAGCCTCAAATAGATGCCCTATGAAGACCGTCTCAAAAAACTCCAGCTTTACTCCACTGCATATCGCCTACTCAGAGGTGATCTCTGCTTAACATACAAAGCTATGTCAAACCCAGAGCTGTTGGACATGCTTCACTTAAAGAAATTCCAATCCCTCTGAGCTACACACTCTAGGGACCTAAATCTTATCACCACAATAAACAGAATATGCTGGAGGGATAGATTCCTGTCTCAGACTTCCCATACTCTGGAATAAACTAACTATCTATATCAAACAAAGCTCCTCATTAGCATTCTTCAAAAAAATCTTGATGATTGGATGGGAAATAGGAAATTCACCCTGGGGATCACTTCTGTGGCTCTGCTCAACAGGGGCGCAGGAAAATGCTTTTCTTGGGTGGCGAAAGCCAGGGTACCTTTTTGGCTAGGCTTATAAAGGCCCTAGGGCCAATAGCCAGGTACCTACCTATGAACCTATGTAGGAATTTACCAAGATTATTTCTCTTGTCACCATCATTTAGGCCATTTATACTAATAGAAATGCATTATAGTTGTGCCGTGTTATATCTATTAGCAAATAGATAGTAAACACATTTTTAACTTTATAAATGTAAAAATTTTGTTATACCACTTATATGCATGAAATATTGCTTATTTATCTGTGTAATTCCAGTCATGTTAGTTAAATTAGGTCAATTAACATTCTTATAATTTGTAGAAACTCAAAAAATAAAATAATAGATTATATTAAATTTTGAACAAAATATTCTTCCTTGTACCTTCCATCCATGGAGTCTAGTACTCCTAGTTTGAATAGAAAAACTATCCAAACTAACTCTCTCACCTACTCAAGCAAAAAAAGAAAAAAGCAGGTAACAACCTTCCCTGCTATTTAATAAAATTATGGATATATAACACTCCATTTACAGTAGTATCACATCCTAAAGAGAAGTAAGCATTAGAAACAAAGAAAATAAAGAATCAATTATTTCTAATTTAAATAATTTACAATTTATTAACTTCAGGCAGTGCCATTATTTAGTATTCTAACTAGAACAATTTTAAAACCAAGGTGTAAAATTTAGTAACAGACATCCATATATTTTGATTACAAAGAGCAATTGCTATACAAACTTAAAATTAACACATTATTTTACTTGCATTTATTACTCTGTTTTTTTTATTATAGAAAATATCCCCTCATTTTTGGGTTCTCTACTTGAAGTAAATTAGACTTATCTAATTTTAATATCTACATGTCTATAGAAGTATATATACATATATTTACTGAAAAAAAATAGTAATAATTCATGGATCAACAAACTCTGTCCCTTCTTACTGTCCTATTGTTCCTTTTTTTAAAATAAAGAAACAAATAAAAGATACGTCATTGCATTAACTTAATTAAATGTCTTAAGTCTTTGCAGGCTGTTTACTCAAAACAAAGTTTGTATAATATTTATGTTGCATGTGTGTTAATATATCTCTAATGTAAGCAGTTTTACAACATCTTTGAAGACTGCAAAACTGATGTCATTTTCTCTCATCATATGCAGCATAACACATATGTTGCTACTGTATAGTACATTTTAAAATATACATTACCATATCTTTGTTAATCATTTCAACCTATGATGTCAAAAATCATTAGCTGTAAAACCAATCAGATATTTTATATAATTGTCTACTTTCAAGTACAAAGGTGTCATCAATTTGTTAAATGTTGTTATTCCTTGTCAGAAATGTTCACAACATTGGAGTGTTTGTCATTTTTTTCACAGGATGACCACTAGGAGTAACATTGCAAAACAACCTGTATATTTGTATATTCAGTATACAAACCCAAACGACCTCCTGGCCACCTCCTACTTTCTTATACTACAGCAAAAAAATGGAACTTGCTTCCTTCCCTTCTAAGAGTCACTACAAGCTATGAACAATTCAAATCTCTTCTCCATTCTCACCTCTCCCAAAACTGGAAATGTAATTGTATACTTCCTACCTAGATCTTAATACATCCCAGTTCCAATTTCCCCCCTCTGGTCCCTCTTCTTTAAACTCTCTCCTCAGCTCCCCTCCCTCTACTTCTTTATCTCCTCTGTCTCCCCTGCTTAAACTCTCTCCCCTGCTTAAACTCTCTATTTATTCCTTTTAAATAGTCTCCTCCCCACTGCCTACATGCATGTCTAGTCTCACAAATGTATCTTTTGTATTTTTCATAAGATGTACTTTTAGACTCAAACATAAAATGAATCTTAGTCTAACTGTTCTTTTTTTTATCTTCCTCCTGGCATCCCTTCTCCTTCAAGATATATGTATAATTTCTTTTTATCTCTCTCTTCTATGCTAACAATACAGTCGCATAAAAATAATAATTTCTTATGTATACTGCCAAATGTACTATGTTTTTGGAAATTCTTAAAGGTTTTATGCTGTTAGAACACAGAGTGTTATGTGTGTAATGTATTATTATTATGGAGCTTTTCTCCCCGGGCCTCCACTGAAAACGGGCTTTCGGGCCCAGTGGACTTCCCCGGTTATCAAACTGGTAATAAATAAATAAATAAATAAATAAATATTAATTTTATAGAAACAAGATCAGTAAAAGTATCAATTTTCAAAGTGATATGTCAAAATTATCAGTGGTCGGAATAGTGAATAAACAAGCAGAAGGCTCCAGTTACAGTATATAGCTTATTTTAAACCATTACTTGATTAGCTTTCTATAATGTAGTAGAAGTAATGTCAAACTTCAAGAAAAGTTATAATACATGCTTTATTAACTAAATACTCAATAATAATATGTAACATGTTTGTATCCCATGCTAATATAATTTCTGATTATTATATAGCTGCTCACTCCTCTCAGTATGTTACTAAAAAGTTCTTCATTTTGATGAGTTATATTTACAAGCAGCCAGTTTATAATAATACTATATCTGATTGTATATTCATTAATTTCCCTCTTGCTGTATTCCCCTTGAGGATATTCTACTGTATTAACCCCTAAATAATTTATCTAGAGGTGAATATGGCTTGTGTGGATACATAACGAAAGTCCATAACACTTTATATAATTGATATAGAACTAAGACATTATGCTGCTATAGTCACTATATATATAAATATTAATTGTAAATTATTAATAGCTCCTGTTGCTTGCAATTTTGCTCATTTTTACTATAGTGCCCTTTCTCTCCTGCATCGTTTCTCATTTCCACCTTTATGTCATTTATTCTTTATCATATTATAAACTTGTCTGAAAATAACAAGCTCCAGGGCAATGAAAAGCTTGTTTAGATAATATCTGTTTACAAAGTGTTACTGATAGTCTAAAACTATCTGCCAAACAACTATTTGTAATCATAAACTGATCAAGTGTGTGAAATAGCAACTAGCTCTGGTTTTCAGCTATTTTTCTGATAAATATTCATACAAAAGTGTGTAACACAATCACAGTATTCATCAACACAATATCACTATGTTAATTTTAATTTAGTCAATGGAGGCAGTAAATTAACAAGACTAATTTCTATATAACATTGAACTGTAATGTAATTTATAACCGTTTTGCAAACTATCCTTGATACTCAACTGACCAAACAGTGACTGTATCAACTCTACTTTGTTTTTATAGGTTCTATATTAGTGCAGGACTCTTCAGAATGCTCAGTAGCAAATCCATCTAAACCATGTCTTCCCTCCAACAGCTCTCACTGGCATGGTTAAACTAGTAAATATTTATATCTGCTATATGTAAAATGGAAATCATTATGCATTAGGAGTTTTTCGTTATTTTTTTATATTTTTCTAGTGGATTCTCTTAATGCCAGTCTGAATGCATAAATGTAATGAACATGCGTAACTTGCTCCAGTAGTGGTTTTATGTAAAGAAGGTCAAGTCTGTAGTTAGGATGGAGCAGTAAAACAGAATGTAATAAGTTTTAAGTATATGTTATGTTGTTGAAAGAACTGTTTCTATTTTTAACTTTATCTTTTTCAACTTGATAGCCTAACACCTGTAATAACCTCCAAATAGACATTATCTCTTAACTTGGAAAGCAGTCATATCTTTGGACGGGACCATCATCAGTCTTTTTCTAGGACCAAGATATGATAGTGGCATAGCATTATAAAAGTCTCTCTCACATATGTATGCAAAGTTATTTTCAAGCTTCAGTCTTTTAAGTTGTGTAGCAGAGAGTTTAACCATATATTTAGCATACTGTCCTATTAGGACTCCATAGACAGAGTGATGAAACTGTGAAATACTAAATCCCATTATAGGTTCATAGGTATTTGCTAGGCTAATGACCACATGGACCTTTTTAAGCTTGTCATGAATTTCAAATCAATGACAAATTCTGATACCCTTGATAAGTGTAAGCATGGGCCTGGGAGATGAACCATTTACAGTTTACCTGTTTACATTAGAGACATAGGTACCAAACCAGGGATGAATTTCCAGTTTCCCATCAAATTGTCCAAGTTGCTCTTGAATTGGGTTAGGGAGGAACTCTGCTTCAGATGGCTGGGGAGCCTGTTCCATAGATGAATTAGTGTCTGGGATACATACCTATCTCTCCAACAGGTACTGTTTATATCGCAGATGGCTAATTCTGGTACTGTTTGTTTTGTGGATATGCAGGAGGTCCATCAGAGTGGGGTCTGACAATACCCTGTATACCAGGCATAGATCTCCCCTCAAAAGCCTGTAGGATTAAATATCATCAGTCTGTTTGGTGCCACGCCACCTTAGACTAGTAATTTACTGTGTGTTCCATATTGTATATTGTGCTCAGCAGTATTGTTTACACCTTTAAAAATGTACAGTAGTATAACAGGACACATATACAGATGCAAAAATAATGGGCCATTAGCACAATGCTGTTGAGTTTTATTATGATATGAAATTTTACATTTTTATTACCTTTTTATACTCAAAATTGCATGAGGGCTGACTGGATATGTGGTATAAAGCTTTGAAAAAAGATTAATTCTTGGAATTTGCTAGAGGGACGATAAGTGTACAGCTGAAATGTGAGTACATTCAGAATGTCATACTATACGTAATGTTTGACACTATACAAAACAGTTTGCCCAGTAATTGAAAATCCTTTCAGAAAACCACTGTTTAGCTGAACAAGAGGAGAGGACTGCAAAAGAAGCAAAAATAAATTTGCAGGACACCATAAAATTCAGTATGTCTTTAAATACATTGTATGCTATTATACTTCTAGAACAAATCAATGTACAAATCTCTCTGTTTTTTTAATCCCCAGACATTTTAAATACAGCAATATTGCTACTTTGAAATGTGACAAAACAAGTAAGAATGAAATCAGCATCCACTTTCAAAATCAAAGGAAGCCTAAAACTTTGATGGCAATCATCAAATGTTGACCACTTTAAAACACAGTTTTACTAGGAATCACCACCTGATGAGGATTGATCCAGAAGTAAGCCAAAAAGTATATGGAATAGCTGTCGCACATTCCTTTTACTCGCTTCTTTTTTATGTATTTATGGTTTCTTACCTTAAATCACTTCCAGTCTTGGTGGGAAACCAGGACTCTATCATATAGGATAGCTTCAAATGGTAAGTGCTGAAGCTACTTTTTTTCTTTTTCAGAAGACTGAAGTCATATATGAGAAAACACTCAATTTATACCTTGGATAACAGCTATTTCTTTACAACTGAAAGACCCGATGCTCAACAACTTAGCACAAATGTCAGTTCGAACTTTCACTCATGTCTACATGTTTTAAAACATTTTTATCCCGCTTTTCATTTATATAAAATAGTATTCATATCTATCCTGTGACCACCAGGAAGCAGGTATCCGTCAGCCTGTCCAAGCACACCAGAGTCTCCAGATCAATCACTCAGGGGGAACAGCGAGTCAACGAGGAGGCAGGGAAAAGAAAGGACAAAACAAGCCTCCCTGCACAACATAACCTGCTCCATCACGACAATTCAAGCCACCTCAACCAACTCACCACAGCAGGAGACAACAACCCACGTCTCCCCTTTCCCCTTCCATTCTCAATCACCCATATTCTGCCAAATCTCCATTACTGTCTTTCAAATTATAATATAAGAAATAATTTGAATGAAACTCTTCATATATCCTTCCATAACCCATACTAGCACAGGTTTATCATAGCAGTACACCAGTAGATCATGAAATAAACATACCATTTCTTATGAGATTATTGTTGTTCATACTAGTTCAGTTAATTTATGTTTGTAAAATTAATAATGTATCTTTAGTGACTAAGTTTTTAACCTTCAAAAGTACAGCACATGTGAGTGAAACACTGATACAGCAACTGTAGAGAAGATGAATTCATTTTATTTTATATTATGTTTGTTTACTGGGAAAATCCGACTGGGCAGAGCCTGGTTTCAGTGGAGGCCCGGGGAGAAAAGCTCCATAAAAAAGTACATGGAACAAGACATCTATTGACAAGTAGTAAAAAAGCATGAAATAGCTTTCATAAGGCACATATCACATCACAAAGTTTCCAAGGGAATACATTACATAAAATTTAGTTAACAAGGTAATAAAAGTTATAATGTACAAGATGTAGTTTACATTTCAAGCTGAGTTGAACAAAATATAGTAATAGCTTATCTAAGCTTATATTAATAGATGTACTGTGTGTACATTTTTGTAGTAGAAAGACCAGTGATAGACAAATGGTTAATATGAGTATGAAATGCAAAGAGACTAATCTAAGAAGGTATGCATATCTTAATGTAAAGGGGGGGGGTGGATAATCAAGGCTAGCCTGGAGTGTTATATGAACAAAGACAATTGTCATTAAGGTGATATTTTAGTAGCTTTTTGAATTGTGTTAGATTGGTAGTGGTTTGAGTGGTGGAAGGTAGTAAATTCCAGGCCTCAGCTACATGGAAGGAATATAAAGAGTCTCCAGCTGTGTTTGCTCATTTTATGACTAGTAGTAATGCTTTGTTTGAACAGCGAAGAACGTTTTGGTTAGAATATAAATGTAATATGTCCAGGAGAGTAGGACATATTACTGATATAATAGTTTATCATCAGGCTGATATAATAGTTTGTGGGCCATGGTGAGTTGATTGTAAGCAAAGAGTCGAGGCAATTCTAGCCAGGAGAGTTTTGTACGGGGAACCTGTTGCAAGTTTTGCTATTTTGTTGTAACATGTTTCTAATTTTTCTGTGTCAGACTCTTTTAGGTTTGTGAAAATTGGTGCAGCAAAAAGGAGAGTTGACAGTAGATGAGTCCTAGGAGTAGCTACTCTAGAGCTGTCTCTTAGGAGATTAATATTTCTGAATAGGCATCCCAGCTTTTTGTGAACTTTTTTAATAGTTTGTGATGTATGTAAATCAAACCTCAGCCTATTGCCTATTAGTACTCCTAGAAGTTTTGTTTGAGCTTCAGGGCAATTTATTTGTATTGTTATTAGCTGTAATATAGAAGTTAGGTGGAATGTCTGAAGATCTGGTAGGATGAAATATCAGGAGCTTATTTTTACTAGGGTTAAGTATTAGCTGTGAGTTTAATAAACATGTTTCAATTTCAGAAAAGGACTTTTGAGTTATGTAATAAAGTTGCTGGAAAGTTGATGCTGCACATATAATAATGGAGTCATTAGCGTATTGTGGTGGCTAAGGGGTAGCATTACTAAGGTCATTGGTAAAAATACTAAACAGTGGGGGACCAAGAAAAGACCCTTGTGGGACACCTAGAGTAACTGGTTGAAGAGGAGAGAGATCTTGTTTCCACTTTGCTGCTTGCTGATGCCCTGTTAGGTAACTTTGGAATAATGTGAGGGTGAAAGGGTTGAGTTTTAGGGTTGAGAGCACACTATTGTTTATTATGGTCGACAGTGCCAATAGTTTTTGACATATCTAGGAAAACAGATGCCACCAATTTCCAACCATTGGTTTATGGTGTTAGTGAAGCTGAGGAGAGCAGAATGGTACTATGATAGGGTCTGAAGCCATGTTGGGATTTGACTAGCAGACTGTTTGTCATAAGATAATGCAGAAGTTAGGAATGTATATACATTTCCAGGATTTTGGACAATGGGGCTAAGATGGCTATTTCCAAATGGTGGGGACATATTGTTAAGTAAAAGGCCAGTTAATTAGTATCAATCCTGGATAAGCAACAGCTTCAGCTGGAGATTGTCAGATGTGATTGTAGTTGGTTTGAGCTTTTTGAGTAGTTTTTCAATTGTTTTGGTGAGAATGAGTTGGAAGAAAAAGGTTTCATTACTAGGGTTGGTTGGAGGAGGTGTAGTAATTTGTTTATTGTGGTTGTTTTCGGTCAAGTGCAAGGATACTTTCAGTAAAATATGCATTAAAATGTTCAGCAGTATTACTTTGTCAGTTATAGTACGAGAAGTAGAAGAGGTATGTCCTGGTTGTAGGATGTTTTTTATTGTGTTCCAGAATTGTTGTGGGGATTTTTTGGTATTTTGGTTGGATATTGGTGTAGAAGTTCATTTTTATCATGTTTGATTTGTAGTTTCATTTTATTTCTAAGTTGTTGATAAGCTAATCGATTAGACTGGGTTTTGTTAGTATGATAACTGGCCTGTGCTTTATCCATTGTTCCGAGAAGTGTTCTTGTTTCCTGAGTAAGGGATCTAGATTGACTTTACACAAATCGTTCTGGGTGGTGCTAATGCATTGAGAATGTTGAGAAACGTGGTTTTAACGTGTTCTACAGTGGAATCTAGGGGGTAGGATTTTGAGAGGGGGTCCAGCAGAGATTCTTTAGGGTGTTAATGAGATCTTGAGGGTTAAATGTTTTTATTATGGATTTGGTGATACATGGATCACCTTGCAGTGTTGGTATGCAGCCTAAATAGATAAGTGGGTGTATGGTCACTTAGACTGGCAAACACCCAGAGTTTTGATAGCTTTTTGGCTTGTTGGTCAGGGTCTAATCAAGAATTGACTGTTTATTTGTTTTTTATCTGTTCTAGTAGGGAACTGAATAAGTTGTGAAAAAACGTAAAGGTTGATGTAATTATTGTGGTCATTACAGTTACATGATAGCCAGTCAGTGTTGAAGTCTCCCGAGAAGAAATAAAAAAAAAAAAGTTCTCCAATGTCTACCATACTTTTGTTTTATATTCTATGGATATATATGTGTATGTTAGGGTGTCTAGTCAGATGTCTATGCAATTTAACACTTATTAATTGTTATTAATTTTGAAACTATTTATTTAGATAAAAAATAATCTAGCAATTGCCTTATTTTCAGATGCATCTAGGTCTTCTTTTGAACTACAGTCATGATAGCAAAAAGTATCTATGATTAGCAATAATCTGTTTGCCAATCTGCTAGACAGACTGTTAATTTAAAAGAAGTAATTTTTCCTTAGGTTTCTTTTTTTCATTTTTTTCCAGTTATTTCTTTTTGCCTGTCTTTTCAAAGATATGTTATTCCATTCCATATTTTCTGCCTGATCAATTATGTTCTTTGTCTTCAAAAAGGTTATGGCATTGTCTAATTCATCAAAGATTTATTGTCATTAGAGAGAAATATCTTAAGCCTGGATGGGAAAACCAAATCAACCTTGATCTTTTTTTTTTCTTTGGCTGTTTAATGAATGGAAGAAAGTTTTTTTTATTTTAGCCATTACAGTAGTAGAATAATCATTGTCAAACCTTATTGTTTTATCTCCCAACTTAATGGAAGATTTTGTCCAGGCAGTTTTTAAAATTAGTTCTTTGTCCTGTGAAGAAAAAAAAACTTTACAATGGTAGATCTCGGTGGTGGATTATTTTTATTTGCAGTAGGAATAGTCAAGGATCTGTGAGTGCTTTCAGTTCCATAGTTCATTGCTTCTGGAAGTCAAGAGCTTTAGGAAGCCAAGATGTTAAGAAGGATGTCATATTTGTATTTTCCATCTTCTTTGGTAAACCAAAGATGCAGGTGTTGTTCCTCCGAGAACTGTTTTCTAGGTTGTCTTATTTTTTTCCAAAAGTAAAGTGTTTTGTCTCAGAAGAAAATCTGTATTCTTTTCTTCCTCTGCTAATCTCCCTTCTGGTTCATTTAGTGACATTTCTATTCCTGATATTTGAGTTTTCTGTTGATTTGAGTGCTTCCTGTATTTATTCCATTTGCTTAGAACATTTCTCTTTGAAGTTGTTTATTTTGCTGTCTGTTTTCTCTATTTTTAGTGAGATCTCTTGTATATTAGATATTGCAGCCTGAAGTTCTTTCCTCAAGAGAGATTTTCGAGAATTCAGCTTTGTGTAACTCATTCTGTTTCCCAATGAAGAATCTTCTGAGCATATATTTGACAGGAAAGTATTTTAAAAATTAAAAATTTTGTTATCTTCCAGAACAGTTCAAGATACTAATATTATGTCAAAAAATTCCAAATACAATAAGTTAGAAATATAATTTCCTGTCAAAATGTAAATAAAATAGCAGAGCTCAGTAAAACTGCTGCTAGCCTGCCAGCATTCTGGCCGAAACCCCCCCTGCATTAAACACTTTTCAATTACTATGGTCCCCAGGACTGCTTCAGCTGATTATGAATAACAATACAATAATATGGTACATAAGAAGGAGGCTGCAGGTTATATCCCCTGTGTGGGATGGCTTTGGAGGTAGTTCTACAGAATTCCTTAACCCTACAAGCATCTTAAATTCTCTCAGAGTAAAATATAGTAGCAGACAAACTAAGCAGCACTAGAACAAACTCTTATGAATGGAAATTGAATGAGGAGGGTCTTCCAGGAACTGATCCAGTTGTGGGGAACACTTGAAAATATATCTGTTTGCTTGCTTTTAAAACAGACAACTAAACAAGTTCTGTTCCAGGGTTCCTTGCTAGCAAGGCAGGAAAACAAATGTATTTTTATTCCTGTGGTGAGGAATGTACCTTTATACAATTTAACCTCCCTTTCCAATGATACCCAGTGTAATTTTTTAATATTCAAAAGACGTCTCCTAATATCATTATAGTAACTCCCTTTTTTGCCCCAGCAAAATTGGTTCTTCCTTCTTATGGAAGTCGCCAAGATAAATTATCACAAGTTTCCTCACAGTATGGAAACAATCATACAAAACAAGAAGAGTTTGATACACCCCACTCTGAAAGAACTTCAGCTAATTGCCTGGATGATTCAGTTTTGATTCCTTTTTAGGCACCTTCTTCATGACAATGTATGGTAGGTACTAAAGTAGGCTAGAAAACCTTCTGCTATGGAAATCTTATATTGGCAAGTGGAAAGATTTTTTATGGATTGTGTACTGCTAGTTCTGAAATATTTGTATGACTTTCTTACTCTTCTATCAACGTACATCTTGTGGCCATTTCAGAATGCCTCCTTATGACTTTACCCTTTTCTTCTCTATTTTTGATAAAACAGTTTCTTAAGTATTATGAGTAGGGTGTACATATTAGGTTGCCTAGAAAACACGTGGCAACTCCTGGAATCTTAAATTTATGCTAGTAAAGTTAATCAAGTCTCACTTTGAACCAGTTCATCAGGCTGATTTAAGGCTTATTACTTGGAAGATTGCTTTTTATTGTTCTGACTTCTGCAAAAAAGTGTCTGAGTTGCAAGCTCTAATGGTGAGTTCCATTAGGAACAAATCCCTCATTTATGCCCAGAGTCGCTTTAGAGTTTACTTTGAAACAAGCCATCAACCTCCCGGTGTTCTATCCAGACCCTCAGAACAAGGGGGGAAGGGATTCTACGTACTCTGGATGTGCATAGGCAGCTCAGGTACTGTCTTGACAGAACTAAGTCCCTTAGAAAAGCAGTTTGGCTATGTATTTATTATGATGGGACTAAAATATGACAATCCATGACAAAACAGACTACAGTGAGATGGTAGTTCCCAGCTATTGTCTTGTTATAGCCATTATGGTAAATCAGTAGTATCAGTGTCAAGACACATTCTGCTGTAGTGCTGGTATCTACAATGGCATATTGGAAAGGGGTTGACTCTAGATGCATTCTGGGGGTACTAACTTAGTCCTCTGTATATACTTATATAAGCATTACAAACTGGATTTCTTTTTCAGGTCCAGGACAGGCTTTGCTGGGACCATCCTCTAGGAACTCCTGGATCCTTATTCTTCTTTCTGCCACTTTGTCTTTGTTAATCAGCCTGTATGATCAAAAGGCTACAGCTAGAATGAGAATGATGAATATGCTGCAGTTGTGTAATGTTCAAATTCCACATTACTGCAGTAGCCACACCCAACTATATCCACTTGCGTCTGCACATAGTTGTTGGGATATAAAGTTGTTGCTGTTTATATGTTGTAGAGGTTCAGAATGAGTGCATTCATTGTATGGACAAGAAAGCCTTAAAGATTTCTTCACTCTGACTGCTGATTTCTCTCCACTAGGCTCTCCAGTCAACAGTCAGAGTGAAAGTGTGGGAGGAACCCAGTTGTTGTACCCTAGGCATGATACAACTCAAAATAGGGAAACATCTTCTGCAGCAGTGGGGAATTCAAACATCTGTTAATGTTCTAGGTTTATTTACCTCACAACATGGGACTTAGAAATGGAGACTGTGCAACTTCAGACATTCTCACATTCAAAGACCAGGCATAATTAATATCTATCCTTACACAAATGGTTTGCATTTGACTTTCATAAAACTAACTGTATGACATAAAAAGAGATTTTTTTCATGCAGAGGTTGTACACACAATTTGCAGCTTTTAAAGTTTATCTTTTTTGGAAGATCTGACTGAACATTTGTACAGAGCACTTGACTGCAAAGATGTATACAGAGTTGTTACATTTTGTCTGTCTTAAAAGTGCTCTGACATGGCCTGCAGAGAGGAAGGCTGCATCATGTTACATTGTATACTCCCATTAAACCAACTTAATATAAACAGTATATTAAAAAAAATACTGCAGGCTGATTAAAACACTCAGCATGAATTATTGATTTAAGACGATACATCTCTAGGTACAAGTCAATGGTGTCTGAATTACAAATCCTGATGAAGTACTGTTGATATCCATGTTAATATCCGTGCAAATTCTTTAGAGATAAATATGCCTGAATTGGAATATTGCAATATTTTGAAGTACACATTTAGAGAACACAATCAGCAGCGAAGAACATTTGGAATAAAGGGCAGTAATACACAAGTGAACATAAATGGAAAGACTTCAAATGAATGATGGCCTCATTGTAATCCATATTCCAAGTTTGGATGGCACTCCCACAAGATTTTCAAGACCATGACGAAAACTGCTTTTGAAATGCTTTTTGTTTATGACTTTACATATCCTTGCAAGCCAGCTTTCTCCCAGATCAATTGTATTTTAACATCAGACTCTGTTCTCAATTCTTTGATGACACTTTCCCAATCTGCTTTGTGTTTAAAACTGTCCAGCTATAAACCAGATGTGAACAGCTTTGTATTTTGACACGAGACAAATCCTTGTAGTCTAGCTACTTTGTTTTTGAAGTGGAGCTGATCTCATTATGAACATTTTATATATTTACACAGAACAAATTGTTTGTAGGAAGTATTGTCTTATTCAGAAGGATATTTGTGTTAACTAGCAAGTTGTTATGCAAAGAATGGAACGTAGTTCATAGTCAATGTACATAATGAATGATTTTAAGACTTGCACAGAAAACCAACTTGGAGCACAGATAATTAATGTATAGGAAGGCATTCACTAAAAAAAAAAGCTGTCCATATTTTAAAAGCAGTCATTTCATTTTTATAGAAAGTCTGATTCATTTTTGCAAGATATACTATGCATTGTTAATAATTTGTTGTGCACTGCACAATCCATCTGTCCATTCACAACCCCCTTTTCCCTAGTTTGCACTTGGGATCAGGGTGTCACTTCAACAGTGACAATCATCGAGAGCCAAGGTTTACACCTCCGGATGACTAGCCTTGCCATGGTGGTTCTTCCAAACCACACACTTGGACTCTTAACACCTATGGCCAATTTAGAATGTCCAATCAACCTATTGCATGTCTTTGGAATGTGGGAGGAAAGACATGCAGACTTTGCATAGAAGGCACCATAGTTGAGAATTCAACTGTGTAATACTTGGGGAAGGCAAGACTATGCCACTGTGCTGCCCCATACATTGCACAATATATGTACGTATATGTATATATATATATATATATATATATATATATATATATATATATATATATGGATGGATATGTGTGTGTGTATTTTTGTGAACCATAGTGAAATTGCAGGTCTTTTATGACCCGCTCTTAAATACTGATCACAAAAGGTCAGAATCACTTGAATCTAAGCTAGAGGCAACCTCATAAGATGAGGAGGCCCATGGAGAAGTGAAGATATGCTCTAGAGAGGAGATGAATGAAGGTCAGCAGGACTAAGACAGAATATATGTGTGCAAATGAGAGATAGGACAGACGAATGGTGAGGATGCAGGGAGTAGAGTTGATGAAGGTGGACAAGTTTAAATACTTGCGATCAACTGTTCAGAGTAATGGAGAGTGTGGAAGAGAGGTGAAGAAGAGAGTGCAGACAGGGTGGAGTGAGTGGAGAAGAGTGTCAGGAGTAATTTGTGACAAATAGTACCAGTAAGAGTGAAAGGGTGATAGTGAGACTAACTATGTTGTATGGGTTAGAGACTGTGGCACTGACGAAAAGACAGGAGTCAGAACTGGAGGTGGCAGAGTTAAAGATGTTAAGATTTGCATTGGGTGTGATGAAGATGGACAGGATTAGAAATGAGTATATTAGAGGGCCAGTTCAGGTTGGACCGTTACATTTGTTTGGACGTGCTGAGGAGGAATGCTGGGTATATTGGAAGAAGGATGGAGTTCCAGGTAAGAGGAAAAGAGGAAGGCCTAAGATAAAGTTTATGGATGTGGTGAGAGAGGACATGCAGGTAGTTGATGTGACACTGCAAGATGCAGAGGACAGGAAGAAATACCTGCACCACACCACACTCAACATATAGTCCTTCAAAACCTACACCACCTAAACCCACACATAGTAAAACTAAACACACACCTACATTCATGGAGGCTCTCAATAAAAATATGCCCAAAGAACTGAGACCTCCAAAGCTGAAATGCAAGCAACCACCACCCCCCTACACTACCCAAATAATGCACACCCCACAAAATCAGTGTGCCACTCAACTTCAGCCCATAAGGCAAAACAATGTACCCAACGCACTAGTCATAGGTGACTGTGTAGTCAGACACACTGATGTCCCACTCACCAGGCTAAACAAGGAGAAAGTTACTGTCAGCTGCCTGATGGGTGCCAGGATCCGCCACATAACACAAGCACTCAGGTCACTCCACAACAAGTACAAATATGACTCTGTCATTGTCCATGTTGGTGTGAATGACCTGAGATGTACCTCTCTGGACTACATGAAAAGAGACATGGAGGAGTTCTCAGATCATGTAGCCCAGGCAGGTATGACCCTAGCCCTGTGTAGCATCCTGCCATCACCCAGAATGATACCACAATACAAGGACAAAATGACTGACCCCAGAAGCTTAGCCAATTGTCGAAGTCATTCTAAGGGGATCCAGTGTATGTCTGCCTGTGATGACATGATCAACAGACCACAATGCTTTGTCAGAGATGGACTGCACCTATCTTCCCTGGGATTCTGGATACTGGGTAAGGCTGTTGCCACCCCTATAGTGCCTTTTTTAGGCAAGGTTCAAATGACAAACTCACCACCATAGCAGGTATAAGCAAGCAAAATCTGTGGGTAATGCTACTCAGTGCTAGACGTCTAAACCTCGAGACACTCCTTAAAGTATAATGACAGAGACCTGGTTCAAGGCTCCAGAGAGCACCCCTGCATTACCAGGCTATAACTCAAATGACACGTTTCGGCCACCTAACCTGGCCCGAAACACTCAGAACATAATTATTTATTTTCACTTAGACACATGAGTTGTTTATACATATACTTTAATAGCGCAATTGCAAGTATAGAAGTTTGTAGTATCTGAAATGCGCTGAAACGAAAGGAGATGTAGTTTTGTTTTTTGCGCAGTCACACTGTTAAAGGTCTCTTAGTGTAGTTTTTCCATCAGATACATAGTTGTCTACTGGAGATTTTGAGAAGCTATAGGGATTTAGTTCTACTATGACTTTGGACACGACACACATAGTTAGGTCACAGTTTAGTCCAATGAATGAAGTACTGAGAATGTTTATACGAGGTTGCTTTCGTATACTAACATATGAAGTGAATTTTGATTTTAAATAAGATGTATACACCACAGCGGCATACTTTTCTCAGATATGAATGCCACTTTTTGATGACATAATACACTATATAATACATTAAACCATATTTATGTTCTCATTATATTTTATTTTATTTTATTTTAGGAATGAGATTATTGTCAATGCTTACATTAAGAGAGTATACTACCATGCTATCAGCTCCCTCTATTTATACATATTTTATTGTTTTTTCTATATACAAATATTAATTCTTAATATGTCTTTATGTATTAATTATTTTTGAAAATTTTAAAGTTTTAGAGTGAGCCTTTAAATATGCATATATACTTTTCTTTTCCTCATAAACAGTATGTATTTTACTTGAAGTTACAGTTTCTATTTGATGTAACAGCTGTCTTAGCTAAGGATCTATCATGTCAATTAGTTAATTGACTAATTAATTAATGAATTCAACAATTTATCAATTAAACATACTATATAAGCTACATCTATAGCCACAGTTGAATAGATCTGAAGAAGCGTACTGTTTGTACGTGAAAGCGCTCAGCTCTCTCGTTTTTTGTACTCAATAAAGAAGAACTGTTTGCTGCATAATCGTGGTGGTCCTCATCCTTGTGTTTCCTACGATTTTTCCTGTTCTTGTGTCTTAGTGGTGAGGACCTTTGGAGGTGTTGCTGGGATTGTGTTACATATTCTGCTGCTTTCTACTTTATCCTTGGCTGCCTACACACGATGGATGCTCTTGCAATAGAGTTAGAGTATGTACCGAACAAACCAAGTGGAATAAGGAAATGGAATAGCTTACTGGAATCTAAAGACAACCCTCTACTAAACATCAACATGGAATATATGTCTGAGACACCTAATACAGAAAAAGGTAACGTTGATAGAATGAAAGATTTCAATGTTACCTTAAGAGAATTAGAAAATATCATGTATAAACTCTACAGACTTATTTGGCAAAGACGCCATCTAGAAGCGTGCCTACATTTTAAAATAATTCCCAGAGGGATGAGGGTTTTAGTCATGCCCTCATATGGTGATACTCACCCTGAGTTACTTCGCAAGTGGCAGCAATTAAACCTAGACTTGGGGTTTAACTATATAAAGCTTCTGTTAGAACACTTTTTACCGATAGAGAAATATCTCAATATACAAGCCGAATCCTTAAGTAAAGATATCATGGTGAACTTTAAGGAGGAACTTTTCCAACAGAGACTAGACAGTATGTTTAATCAACTCTATATATGGCAAAAAACTGCAACAAGTAAAAACACGAAAACTACATAGAGACCACATGGACTTTGTTAACAACCATGTTTTTGCTTGGCCAAGATACAGGGAAGCTGACACGAGTGAGAATGTGTCTCCTACGTACTCTGAACAAAACCGAGAACATTCTTCTAATCAGAGTTATGCTTCAGCCTTAACAAACACTAGTTCCACCTTAAGGAATCCGGCTGCCACAATTGAAACCCCTACGTCATTTGTATCTTTGGTACAAACACAGAATCACGAAGTGAGAGACACTCCCCCTTGTAATCAACAAGCTTTTGTTCAACAGAATGCGAATACGCAAGGTGCCAAACCGAAAATTAAACAGGGGAACTTAGAGAGTTTTTTACCTCTTCCATTGAAGTTTCGGAAGAATTTTCAGAGCAGATCGAGGAGCAGAGGTCGCACCAAAAGGAAGCACTCGGGAGAAGAAATGACATTGAGCAACAGGAACAGAAGAAGAGAACAGAGGACCTAGTTTTTAATTTATCGAAACGGACTTTAACAGAGACTGACTACGCGCTATTGAATAAAGGGTTATCCTTTATACCTGCCCAGGTTAGTAACATAAGTGAAGTGTTAACTGACCTGCGGCTTTTCATTCGCAAGATCAACTTAAAATGTATGTTTAAAAGTAAAGTGCATCATAATGATTCTGAAAATGAAGTTAACATGAACTTTAGAAAGAGAAGTACTTTTACGCCTTCACAAACACCAGTCACAGAATGTTTCATTAAGGCTTGCGAAACAGATTTTTATAGATATTTTAACAGTAAAATGAGAAATTTATACACTAACATTTCACATTTTGAATGGGAGTCACTATATGCCCTTCAACATGACAAGAATATAATAATAAAGCCTGCAGATAAAGGGGGTGGAATAGTAATTTTAGATTATACTTCTTATAACACACTGATGCTTACTATGCTCAGAGAAACTGATACTTATAAGGAGATCAACACTAATGACTTAACTAAAGTCATTTTTTCAGTACACCAGGAATTATATGACTTTTTAATATGTAGGCAGATAGATCAAGAATTATATCAATATTTTTTGATAGAGCAACCCAAGATTCCTTATATAAAAGGGTTGCCAAAAATACCACCACCCCTACGACCAATAGTAGTAGGTGAAGGGTGGGTTACGGAAACCATGTCAGTTTACATAGAGAAGAAGTTAAGACCCATTATAAATGAGATAACCTCTATCTTAAAAGACACACACCAACTTTTAGAGGTATTAACAGATTTTGAAGAAGGTATTCCCACTAATAGTATCCTAATCACTATGGACATGAGAAATTTGTTTACCTCCATCCCTAATAGCTATGGCTCTGATGCCATTAGATATATTTTGAATAGAACAGACAGATATAACAATAATGAAAAAATTCTGCTGAATGCCATTCTTGATCTTGTATTGAATAACAATGTTTTTATGTATGACAAGATGTTGTTTTTGCAACAATGGGGAGTGGCTATGGGCACTCCCTGTGCAAATACCTATGCGAATCTTGTTGTCTATTACTGGGAGTGCATGCATTTGTTCAATAATGTCAGATTTGATAAAATGTTATTATATAAAAGATTTGTAGACGACATCATAATTTTCTGGGATGGTACTCTACAAGAATTTTTGGATTTAGTGGAATATTTAGAATCCACAACTTCTTTTTTCAGATTTACCTTTGAACATTCTACAACAAGAATTAATTTTCTAGATGTTACTATCATCAAAGATGACAATGGTAAACTGAGTCACACCATCTATAGAAAACCTTGCTATAAAAACACATTATTGGAATACAGTAGTATGCACCCCAGACACATATTTTATAACATTGTCAAGGGTCAACATATAAGAGTTAGCAAATTATGCAAGAACCAGGATGACAGAATGGAACAAATATTGAAATTAGTTAACATGTTCATAGAGAGGAACTATAATAGGGAATTGATTGAAAGGGCTAAACTACCATCTGAGTCTATTTTCACCTCCCCTAAACAAAGAAAAAATTTCTATCGGATACATAATAAATATAAGTCCTATAAAGAAGTCATATCATTTCAGACTAGATATACTAGTGATAACAGGAGTATAACTGATGTCATACGGAAGAATTGGCATATACTACTTACAAATGATGAAGTGAAGGATTTAATAGGAATTCAACCAAGATTCACTTATATAAATAGCAAGAACCTTAAAAGATTACTATGTACTGAGAAACAAAATTATGAGGCACATAGGATTGATGACATGCAACAAAGAGACATAAGAGGAAATTTGATCAGACCTCATGTAATAGGAACGTATCCATGTAAAAAGTGTAATATGTGTGGGTATATTTCAGAAGATATAGATTTTATGCACCCTCAACTAGATATCAAGTTTAAACCTAAGTTTAGATCGACCTGCACTAGTTCTAACTTGATATATTTAGCTAATTGCCAGGATTGTGATGCGTTCTACATTGGGATGACTACAAGATCTTTGAAAGAACGCATCTATAATCATATATATGACATTAGGAAAAAAGATCAGAAGAATGCTTTAGCTAAACATATATCAAATCATCCAGAACATAGCTTTAAATTTAGAACCCTACAACTAGTACATACAAGTAATAGGAAAGGAGACGTGTTTAATGAACTAGAAAGCATAGAGCTGCAATGGATTCTCAAATTTAAAGCACATTACACCCCAGGCTTGAATCAATATATTAGTGTGAGATCAGTACTTAAGAAAAGGAGTTTAAAATAATACATAGTGTTATAAAATGAAACAATACTTTAAACACACTAATCAAATTCCTATGTGCGCTAACTTTAAGCGATGCATATATAGTTGTGTTAAAGGTTATGCAATTGTACTTGAACACAACTTTAAGTATTCAAGTATTTTAATCTATTTTATCCTCCCTTGAGAGGTATATGAAATACAAGAAATATATAGATTGACTCCCTTTTAATTTTTCTAACCCTTCTGTTTTTAACACATAGATATATTCATTAAATGTATATATATACTATATTTTTTATATAAACATTTTATATCTTAACTTTTTATAAATAATGATAAATATATACTATACATTTTACTTTATTTAATCTAGATATTATTACAGTTATATTTATATATTTATTAAAGACACACATTTATATTTATATATATATATATTTCATATATTTACATTTATTTTTATCTATATATATTTTTTCCATATCAATATGAAAGTCTCTAGATTTTAAGATATGGAATACATTAATTAGATATATAATGAATATACACATTTTAATATAAAATATAAAGTTATTCTATTCTACTGATCACATTATTCTATGTTTTACTACAATACACATATACAATCAACCTATATCTTAACTTCTATATATTTTATATTTTATACAAATTCACATATAGTATTTTAAAGTATATTATACTTCTGATATTATTAGGTAAGCCTTATATGAAATATGAAATGTTACTTGCACGTATATACTATATATATACTGTATGCACACTGACATATAAACATACACACAATATATACTCAGAACATAATTATTTATTTTCACTTAGACACATGAGTTGTTTATACATATACTTTAATAGCGCAATTGCAAGTATAGAAGTTTGTAGTATCTGAAATGCGCTGAAACGAAAGGAGATGTAGTTTTGTTTTTTGCGCAGTCACACTGTTAAAGGTCTCTTAGTGTAGTTTTTCCATCAGATACATAGTTGTCTACTGGAGATTTTGAGAAGCTATAGGGATTTAGTTCTACTATGACTTTGGACACGACACACATAGTTAGATCACAGTTTAGTCCAATGAATGAAGTACTGAGAATGTTTATACGAGGTTGCTTTCATATACTAACATATGAAGTGAATTTTGATTTTAAATAAGATGTATACACCACAGCGGCATACTTTTCTCAGATATGAATGCCACTTTTTGATGACATAATACACTATATAATACATTAAACCATATTTATGTTCTCATTATATTTTATTTTATTTTATTTTAGGAATGAGATTATTGTCAATGCTTACATTAAGAGAGTATACTACCATGCTATCAGCTTCCTCTATTTATACATATTTTATTGTTTTTTCTATATACAAATATTAATTCTTAATATGTCTTTATGTATTAATTATTTTTGAAAATTTTAAAGTTTTAGAGTGAGCCTTTAAATATGCATATATACTTTTCTTTTCCTCAGAAACAGTATGTATTTTACTTGAAGTTACAGTTTCTATTTGATGTAACAGCTGTCTTAGCTAAGGATCTATCATGTCAATTAGTTAATTGACTAATTAATTAATGAATTCAACAATTTATCAATTAAACATACTATATAAGCTACATCTATAGCCACAGTTGAATAGATCTGAAGAAGCGTACTGTTTGTACGTGAAAGCGCTCATCTCTCTCGTTTTTTGTACTCAATAAAGAAGAACTGTTTGCTGCATAATCGTGGTAGTCCTCATCCTTGTGTTTCCTACTGTGTGCAAATGAGAGATAGGACAGACGAATGGTGAGGATGCAGGGAGTAGAGTTGATGAAGGTGGACAAGTTTAAATACTTGCGATCAACTGTTCAGAGTAATGGAGAGTGTGGAAGAGAGGTGAAGAAGAGAGTGCAGACAGGGTGGAGTGAGTGGAGAAGAGTGTCAGGAGTAATTTGTGACAAATAGTACCAGTAAGAGTGAAAGGGTGATAGTGAGACTAACTATGTTGTATGGGTTAGAGACTGTGGCACTGACGAAAAGACAGGAGTCAGAACTGGAGGTGGCAGAGTTAAAGATGTTAAGATTTGCATTGGGTGTGATGAAGATGGACAGGATTAGAAATGAGTATATTAGAGGGCCAGTTCAGGTTGGACCGTTACATTTGTTTGGACGTGCTGAGGAGGAATGCTGGGTATATTGGAAGAAGGATGGAGTTCCAGGTAAGAGGAAAAGAGGAAGGCCTAAGATAAAGTTTATGGATGTGGTGAGAGAGGACATGCAGGTAGTTGATGTGACACTGCAAGATGCAGAGGACAGGAAGAAATACCTGCACCACACCACACTCAACATATAGTCCTTCAAAACCTACACCACCTAAACCCACACATAGTAAAACTAAACACACACCTACATTCATGGAGGCTCTCAATAAAAATATGCCCAAAGAACTGAGACCTCCAAAGCTGAAATGCAAGCAACCACCACCCCTACACTACCCAAATAATGCACACCCCACAAAATCAGTGTGCCACTCAACTTCAGCCCATAAGGCAAAACAATGTACCCAACGCACTAGTCATAGGTGACTGTGTAGTCAGACACACTGATGTCCCACTCACCAGGCTAAACAAGGAGAAAGTTACTGTCAGCTGCCTGATGGGTGCCAGGATCCGCCACATAACACAAGCACTCAGGTCACTCCACAACAAGTACAAATATGACTCTGTCATTGTCCATGTTGGTGTGAATGACCTGAGATGTACCTCTCTGGACTACATGAAAAGAGACATGGAGGAGTTCTCAGATCATGTAGCCCAGGCAGGTATGACCCTAGCCCTGTGTAGCATCCTGCCATCACCCAGAATGATACCACAATACAAGGACAAAATGACTGACCCCAGAAGCTTAGCCAATTGTCGAAGTCATTCTAAGGGGATCCAGTGTATGTCTGCCTGTGATGACATGATCAACAGACCACAATGCTTTGTCAGAGATGGACTGCACCTATCTTCCCTGGGATTCTGGATACTGGGTAAGGCTGTTGCCACCCCTATAGTGCCTTTTTTAGGCAAGGTTCAAATGACAAACTCACCACCATAGCAGGTATAAGCAAGCAAAATCTGTGGGTAATGCTACTCAGTGCTAGACGTCTAAACCTCGAGACACTCCTTAAAGTATAATGACAGAGACCTGGTTCAAGGCTCCAGAGAGCACCCCTGCATTACCAGGCTATAACTCAAATGACACGTTTCGGCCACCTAACCTGGCCCGAAACACTTAAGGAGGAGATGTGTCCATATTCATTAAGGATATCCTCACCTCTAAGCTAATTGCTCAACATAATGCATCCAAAATTATCCAAGTGCAACTAACACTGGGCAAGACTGCAGTCCAGGTTATAGCTTGATACAGATCACCTGCCATGCCCCAGGATTCCCACTCCACATTTCTTGATATACTGGGTAATATTAAGGTACATCCCAATAGCCTAATAATGGGCGATTTCAACTACCCCACCATCAACTGGGAAAACTACTCGTGTACTAACTCGTTTGCTCAACGCTTTTGGGAATTCATAAATTCCAATGCCCTGGATCAGCTTATCCATACCACCACCAGGGGCAGCAATATCCTGGATCTAGTCAGTACCAATATGGACAACCGATGTTCAATGCCAGAGGTCAACTCCTCACTTTTCAGATCTGACCACATGCTAATCACCCAAGATATCAGTATCCCATCGCCACTCCCCATTAAGGAAACCACTGTATAAAACTTCTCCAAAGCCAACTTCATGCTTCTTAAGACAAAAGTAGCAAGCTTCACGACACCCAGATAGATGGAAAATAAAGGTACGACTGTGGAATCCTATACAAATGCAATGTATAAGCACATACATGGGTGCATGGATCATGCCATCCCCAACAGATCCAAGACACTATTCTCCAAAAAAGGAAGCCAATCTGGTGGTTCCCTGCCATAAACAAACTCTATAACAGAAGGAAGAAGTTGTTGCAAAAAAGAGTAAAATCCCGTGATTGCAGGAGCTCCCTTGGTCACCTTCAGTAAGAAGCTGAGATCCCTCATAAAATCCTCCAAAGTTAGTTACAAAAGTACAGTTGCCACTGATTTTAAAGACAACCACAAAGCATTCTACAGCTATGTCAAGAATCTCAGTGGTGACACTCAGATCTGCTCTGAGCTACAGCACAATGGTATTAGATATACAGAACCAACTGATATTGCCAACATCCTGACAGTTAGGTTCAGTGCAAACTTCACCCCCCTCACCCCCCAAAGGGCCCATCACTATACCGTAAGAATGTAATCACGGCTGCAGAAGTAAAGACTGCACTCTCCAAAGCCAAGAACATAGCATCCATGGGACCTGACAACATCCCAGGCTGCGTTCTGCACAAATTACAGAATGAACTGGTAACCCACCTAAGTACCATGTTCAATCATAGCCTCACTTCAGACTTTGTGCCTACTGAATGCCGCACAGCAATGATTATTCCATTCCACAAAGGGGGAGTCACCATGGACCCCGGGAACTAGAGCCCCATTAGCCTGACGAGCTTGGTCTGCAAGGCCATGGAACGTATCATCTTGGAACTTATAAACAAGAACATAGGCAACCTCCAAACTCTGGACCCCACTCAGTTTTGGTTTGTAAAAGGTAGGTCATGTCTCCTAAACCTAATTGACTTCTTTGAAGCAGTCACCAGAGCCGTGGAAGAGGGTAAGGTGGTGCACACAGCCTATCTTGACCTTGCCAAGGCTTTTGACACCAACTCCACTCTGGAATTATAGTTAAACTCACTAGACTGGGCATAAATCCCTATGTCACAAGATGGGTGGCCAACTGGCTCACTGACAGAACCCACACAGTTAAAGTAGCCGACTCCAAATCCAACATCAGACAAGTGGAGTACCACAGGGCTCAGTCCTGGATCATCTCCTGTTTGCCATCTACTTCTCAGAAGTCCAGGATAATACAGCAGGTCTTTGGCTAATGAAGTTCGCAGACAACTGCAAACTAGGTGCCATAATAGAATCGCCTAATGATGTGGACATTCTACAAAGGGGACTCACTGAGGCTGATGCTTGGTGTACCATACACCAAATATCTAGACACAAACGTCCAGTCACAAACTTAGTTCCTCAGGGATCGGTCCTGGGACAGGTTCTTTTTGGCAGTTACATCTCTGAAGTCAAGGCTAATGTCAATTGCCTGTGGCTGACTAAATTTGAAGATGATTGCAAATTAGAAGCTGTCATTGAATCCCCGACTTATACAAATGTTCTCCGGGAGGGGCTGACACAGACAAACAACTGGTGTCAGAGCCATGGACTAAAAGTAAATGCCAAAAAATACACAGTAGTATCATTCAGGAAGTCATCCACCCCTGGTAACTGTCATGTTGACAACACAACTCTTAAGAGATGACTCAGTGGTCAGGGACTTGGAGACACACATAGATAGTGCTATACCACTTTCTTGCAAGCTATAGGTTCCCCTCTTTGACCTAGAAAATGTAAAACTTATATTTAAACTAATTGGAAACATTCACCTCCTAACCCAATACCATATTCATTGGCTACTTTAATTACTCCTCTATTAACTGGGAATCCTGTATGAGCCCAAACATAGAGGCACAGATATTCCAGGATTTTGTAAAAACATATTCCCTGGGCCAGATTATCAATACACCAAACAGGGGTGAAAACATACTGGATCGGGTCCTTACTAATATCGGAAAGTGCTGCACACCCCCTAGTGTAATATCTTTTCTGGTAAGGTCAGACCACAAAATGGTCTTCTTTGAAGTAAAAATAAAACCTAGAACACCAGCTAGCCCTGGAATATTCTGGAACTACTCTAAGGCTAACTTCTTAGTATTAAGTGGTAACCTGGCAAAATTTCAAGCTCCCATAAACCCCAAGAACACTGCTGCCTACGCAGAAATGTTCACAGAAACCCTATACAAACATGTTAATAGCTGCATGGAAGCAGCTGTACCCACCAGGAAGAAGTACAAAACTAACTCAAAAAAATAAGCCACCCTAGTGGAATCACAACATCAGTAGGCTGTATAACAGTAGGAAGAAAATCATGGCAAAAATTAGGAGGTACTACACCCAGCAGTATAAAAGCACTCATCAGACTAAACAAACAAATCAGAGGACAAATAAAGTCTTTGAAAGCTAAATTTGGGTTAAATTTGGCCACCCAAGCCAAGGATAACTACAAAGCACTCTTTAGTTATGTCCACAACCTTAAAGACAATACATAATAGTGTACAGAGCTCAATGTTAAAGGATTTGCCTATACTGAGCAAGAAGATATACAAACCTACTGGCCGACAAATTCATCTCCAACTTTACTAATTTCTCCCCCTCAGCATTCCATCAGGAAATGCCATCAAATATAACTCTCCTGCTATCACTAGGGAACAGGCCCTTAATGCTCTCTCTAATGCCAAGAACACTGCACCAATGGGCCCATACAAAATCCCAGGATGCCTTCTAAATAGTATAGTCTGGAACTGCAAATTACCTATAGTCTCCAAACAGGATTTGTGTCTCATGAGTGGAGAACAACAACAATAATTCCTCTGCACAAAGGTGGGCCATCTCTACAGACCATGGAAACTATAGACCCATAAGTCTCACTAACCACACATGCCAAGCCATGGAAAGAATTATTATAAAAATGAGCAATGATGACATAGGAAACCTTCAGAAACTGGACCAAACCCAATTTGGTTTCATCAAGGGCGGGTCATGCCTATTTAATCTGATGGCCTTCTTTGAGAAGTTCACCAAAGTGATAGATTTGGGCAAAATTGTTCAGACTGCCTACCTTGACCTGGCCAAGGCATTTGACACAATACCCCACTTGCTCATTGTTGACAAACTCAAGAGGATAGGTACAAACCATTATGTCACCCAGTGTATAGCCAGCTGGCTTATAGACAGGACCCAGGAAGTTAGAACTGGGAGTCCACATCTACAAAGAATCCAATCACAAAAGTAGTCCCTCAGGGATCGGTCCTGGGACAGCTTCTTTTTGGCAGTTACATCTCTGAAGTCAAGGCTAATGTCAGTTGCCTGTTGCTGACTAAATTTGCAGATGATTGCAAATTAGGAACTGTCATTGAATCCCCCACTGATGCAAATGTTCTCCAGGAGGGGCTGACATAGACAAACAACTGGTGTCGGAGCCATGGACTAAAAATAAATGCCAAGAAATACACAGTAGTATCCTTCAGGAGGTCATCCACCCCTGGTAACTGTCATGTTGACAACACACCTCTAAGAGATGACTCAGTGGTCAGGGACTTGGGGACATGCATAGATAGTAATCTAGCCTTTGACCATCGCGTGTCTATAGTAGTGTGGAAATGATTCTATGTTGAGCAAGTAATAAACAAAAGTATGTCATATAGGTCCATGGAAGTCATTGTTCCACTGCATTTGACATTCATCAGACTTGTCATTGAGTATATTATCCCCTCTGCATGTACAAAACCAGCCATATCCACCAATTGGAATGTCCACAGAGGTTCCTCACTAAAAGAATACAGGGTGAAAGTAACATATCCTATGCAGACCACCTCAAGGCCCTGTCCGTGTATTCTGTCTCCTACAGTCTGTTGAGGGGAGATCTATGCATGACATACAAGCCATTGCTTGACCCCCTCTGCTGGACCTCCTGCATATCCACAAAACAAACAGCAACAGAATTACCCATTCTAAAGACATAGACCTTGCTTGTGATATAAATAGGACTTGCTGGAAAGAGAGGTATGTATCCCAGAGACTGCTCCATCTATGGAACAGCCTCCCCATCCATGTGAAGCAGAGTTCCTCCCTAACCCAGTTCAAGTGTAACTTGGACAATCAGATGGGGAAGAGGAAATTCCTCTCTGGTTTGGCATTTATGTTTCTGATAGACACAGACAGCCTGTAAAATAATTCATCTTCCAGGCCCCTGCTTGTAAATGTTTTATCTCGCAAGTCCCTGCTTACACTTATCAAGGGTACAAGAATTTGTCAGAGATTTTAGATGCATGGCTAGGCATAAAAAAGCCTTTGTGATCATTAGCCTAGTAAAGACCTATGAACCTATGAGTATAGTCATGGATGAGAAGTGTTACAGCTTACAGTACAGCAGCAGGTACTAAACACAGTAACATTACAAACTGCTGCAAGAAAAGTCTGAAAATAAGTTGTGGGACAGGCAGAAACAAGAGATACTTAAATCTTTTGCAGAAGGGCTTTTTGTATGAAAAAAAACGAACCCAATGCAATTACAAGGTCAATGTTTTGTGTCCCTTGGTCTTACTAACAATGGATTTGAGAGCAGCAACACATTTAGGTAATAAAGATTTTTATATATTTTATTTTTTTAATTTAAATGAATGCACTTAATAAAACATTAGCTAAATATTACAGAAGGAAAAAAAATGCCTTTGGGCTGAGTATAAACTGCAAAACATTTTTAGTCCTGCAAAGAGAAGGGTATTCGTGTAAGTGCATCTCCCATGCAAACATGAATATGTGTTAAAATAAAGCTAGAGAATTTAAGTTAACTCTTTCAAAGGTTATAAATAACATTCGGACAAGGGATTCATGGGCTAGACTGACCTAAACAGTAGAAAAATGCAACAATTCTTAACTGGAAATCTTGGAATAAAAATATGTTGAAGGAAGCCAAAGCCATATTCATGTTATGGAAAAATAAAGTACAGAATTTTCATAAGTGTATATCTAGTAAGAACAGTGCTTTTTTAAAAACACCTTTATTGAATTAATACTTGCGACACAGGCGACATTTATATAAAAATATATTAACAAGTTCACATTTACAAACGTTATACATCACATTTATTGTTCTACGCAATGTAATCAAACCAGCATTAAATAAGTTCAAATTAAATAAGTTGTTCAATAGCTGCTTTCTCTTAAACTTCATTCTTCCTCCAAAACATTTTCCACATGTATTCTTCCTCCAATCCCCATTTTTAATGTAATTTACTCCTACCCTTTTCTAAAGATCCCACTTCTTGTCTTTTATCTCTGTTACGGTATTCACTACTTCAAGTATGGTTGGTTTAGACTTTGATTTCCATTTTCTAGTAACTTCTTTCTGGTAGCCACCAGAATTAAATCTAACAAGACCTTACTGTGTCTAGGCATTCAGATCTTGTATCCCAGCTCAAAAACAAAAAATGTCCTTAGTTACACCCATTTGCTTACCCAGTATTCCTGACAGCGTACTCTGGCGGGAATTTCTAAAGTCTGCCAACTCGTTACACTCTGAGAACATATGCTCCCAGGACTACTTTCTTCTATATTACATCTCTAACATTTGCCATCTACCTGAGGAGAAATGCTTTGGAATCTGCTTGGGATATAAAAGTACCTATGCAAACACTTCCAGGCAAAAATCCTAAATCTTCTAGATTTTATTGCATATTTGGGAGCCATGCACATATCCTTCCATTGTTTCTTTGTGAATTGCTAATCTAATCTCTCTTGCCAATCTTTTCTTACCTCTTTTGCTGGATTCCTATAGTTATCATGCAATATTTTATATGCTGTACTATTTATCCCTTTTTAACAGCAGCTTCTGTTCTAGATTCAACTAAAAACTCAGCCAGTGCAGGTCTTTCATTTACTGGAGTATAGTAAAAACAGTGTTGCTAGATAAGTTAGCGTATTTTGGTATGCTTTATCCTTTACCTAAATGTTTAGGGGCAGAGGTTATGGGAATTTGTCTTGCTGGCAAATGAGAGGAAAGACTGAGCCCTATTAGAATGGGTGTACTTCATGGTGAAGAAGGTAGTGATAGATTGCCTTTGATATAAGCCCGAGTATATCGTGCATCATTCAATTTATTTCATATGATGAATGTTATGCTTAAAGAAAATAACATGCTATGTATTTTATCAAAACACATAGTAGAAACCTTAGACATGTTGAAGGTACTCTCATCTATGAGAATAACAGGAAGTGAATTATGTGGAAAATTGGTCAAAGAAGTGGATGAAAGAAAAAGATGGCATAACAGCTTTGTAGATAACTTCTACAAAATAAAAAGGAAAATTGGTTGAGAAAATCAGAGAAGCAGGAGAGAAGTAAGCTATGGTTCAGCAGTATTGATTTTATTTGTTGGCAGGCATATACAAAATATTGTAAAGGGAGAGACGAAAAATAAAGAAGAAAAAAGTTGTACATTTACTACACTTGCAATGTGGAGAAAATAGTGGATTATGTTTTAAATTGAGAAAGTATACATTTTTTGGGAATAGTTATCAGAAGTGATATTTTCAAGCTATTTCAAGCATATGACGAATGAAATCATTATATACGTTTTAACCAGAATATGATTTTTTTCATAGAAATCTTGAAATGGATGGATATATGTCATAAAATAATTTGCTTTTTGGTTATTGCTTTCTTCTGTAGTATAGAGTATAAGAAGGAATATATTTCAGAAGTAGTCTATGATTTTTAAACAAAACACCCCAATTCCTTTTGAAAATATAGGGACATCTTTTACTTCCACTGAGCTGCTACAAGTACAGGCAAATAGCCTCATTTAAAATTTTCATCCAAACAGCGGCACCTCAGGAGTAAGCAGCCACCTTATGCTGCAGTACTTTAAAGTGTCCATGCTGGAGACATTATGTCAAGGACCTGGTATGGAACTAAAGCTCTCAGCTTTCTGATCTTGCTAGCTTCAAAGATGAAGGTTCTAAATGCTGAGATATTGACCTTTTATTTATTTACTTATTTATTTATTTGCATTTGGTTACCATTAAGGTAAAACAGGGCATGCCAATCCCCCTTTCAGTGAAGGCTTGGGGGAGAAAAATCTCTAATATCATATCTAGTGAAAGAAAATCTTATAAGATTATAGCAGACACTTTTTTTTCAGTATAAACCCTATTTAAAGTATACACAGTGTAGATTCAACATAGATTGGAAGTTAATAAATAAATATATATATATATATATATATATATATATATATATATATATATATATATATCTACATGGGTCCCCTACTAAATCCCGAATGCACAGAATCCCAACACCCAAAATACCAAGACAAAATGCCCGAAACCCCACATTACCAAAACGTTGAAAGTGCGAAATTCAAAATCCCGACGTTAAGGGATTTTGAGTTAGCGCTTCTGGTGTTGTGGTTCAGGTAAGTATGTGTGTAAGTGTGTTTGTGAGGAGCTTTAGTGTGTGTAAGTGTGTGTTGTGACTATGGTGTGTGTGTGTGTGAGGGACTGTAATGTGTAGGTGCGAGTTTGCCTTGTGTATATGTTTGTATGATCTCAGAGTTAGAATAATAAAGTACGGGGGGGTGTGGGGGGCACAGTCCCCCACATTGGGGATCACGGGGGCGAAGCCCCCCCACTTATCTTTAGTGTAGGGTGTGTGTATGTTTGTGTGTGTGCTGTATGTATGTATTAGTTTTGCGATTTTGAATTTTGCCCTTTTAGCGTTTCGGTAATGTGGGTTTCGGGCATTTCGTCTCAGTATTTTGGGCATCGGGATTCTGTTCATTCAGGATTTAGTAGGGCACCCATATGTATATATATATATATATATATATATATATATATATATATATATATATAGACCACGAACAAAAAAGCTTCACAGACTATTAACACTCCTAGTACGAAGAGATGGATGCTGGAAACTGCCCAAATTGGATCACAAACAGTCACAAAAATCAAATGTCCTTGAGTTAATCGTTCAAGGACATTTGATTTTTGTGACTGTTGTGATCCAATTTGGGCAGTTTCCAGCATCCATCTCTTCGTACTAGGTGTGTATATATATATATATATATATATATATATATATATATATATATATATATATGTGTGTGTGTGTGTGTGTGTGTGTGCGTGTGTGTGTGTGTGTGTGTAAAATTAAGATAAATAATCACAGCTGTACACATAAGAATAAACAGCTGAAGTAAAATACATTTCGAGTGAATAGTAGTCTAAAAACACATTTGTATGAGTATTTGCTGCAATATTCAGTTGGAATAAAAACCTAAACCAAGTGTATCTGAAGTACTAAATATTGAAAAGGAGATAAAATATGAAGTAAAATGTTTAGAAAAGGTAAGGAGCAAATTACTGTGAAATAAGTGGAATGTGTGGGAACAATATATGCTCCGGAGGAGGACTGCATTTTCAGAGATGGCAAAAGTTGAGCAATTTATATAATGTTGACGTGACTATCTGTTAAAAATAAAACGCATATGTATAATGAATGAAAACAATGAGGAATATCACTGCTTTTTCTATTAATACATGCACATTTATGTCATTATTTCAGCTGTGATTTAAAAAAGGTTTAAAAATAGAAATATTAAGTGAGAAAAGTATAAACAGCTTGGCATAAGTGGTCACAAAACGAGAGGTTTGAAAGGCATTATCAACATGCATATTTGTTGGGATGGAATGAAAAGGTACATCAGCTGTAATGAGAAATGCACTATAATAAGGAAGGGGTGCAATAAGGCTTAAGGAAAGACTGGGTTAAATAGCTGGATAGACATTATACCTGAACTTCAACCATGATTAAACTAGAAGTGATATATAGGGTAGGTGTGTGTATCAAGTAGCAGTCATCAAAGAAAGAAAAGTCAAAAGGCGGGTATTGCAGTGCAGGAGTAGTAGTTAGATGAGGAAGAATGGGAACAGAAATACAAGAAGAGATAGAGATCAAGAGTTAATGTTGACAGAGGTCCTAAGCTGTGTAAAAATCTAAAGTATTGAATGTGAAAGCAGGTAAAGGGGGTAGGTTTAAAGTTGTGAAAGGGGGTTATCAGGATACTGAAAGCTGACCACAGTGATGTTACCCAGTGCGACTGCTTGGACACTACTGCTGCTACTAATGTATCACAGAATAGGAATACCAGCACACTACTGTATGCACTCAGGGAGAGGTACCAGCACACTACTGTATGCACTCAGGGAGGAGTACCAGCACACTACTGTATGCACTCAGGGAGGAGTACCAGCACACTACTGTATGCACTCAGGGAGGGGCACCAGCACACTACTGTATGCATTCAGGGAGGGGCACCAGCACACTACTGTATGCACTCAGGGAGAGGCACCAGCACACTACTGTATGCACTCAGGGAGGGGCACCAGCACACTACTGTAGGCACTCAGGGAGGGGCACCAGCCCACTACTGTATGCATTCAGGGAGGGGCACCAGCACACTACTGTATGCACTCAGGGAGAGGCACCAGCACACTACTGTATGCACTCAGGGAGGGGCAAGCTGTGTATGAAGACCAAATGCATGCAGTTTGGAGGGAGTCAAAATAATGCCCAAATATTTCTTGCAGTCATAGACAATCTCTTTAATGCCATTTTACTATGATATTCTCCAAACAAAGTAGAAATATTACTATTTCTAGCCTTTAGATGTTGTATGCTCCTTGGAAATGTACAGGGAAGAAAAACTACATGTTAGTAATGCATGCTGTGACATAGCTTTATAAAACTGCCCTGGCCCAGAACTTTTTCCATGAGGCAAAGGTTTATTCTACCCTTTATAGTTAACATAAGGAAGCATTAAGTCTTGCAAATGTGGGTTTTGCATAAAGTATATTTGCGCTAATTGTTTTCTTAACTTTTGAACCACCATGTATGGGGCATCAGGTACTGAACAGGAATTTCTTCCCATTGGTGAATGTATTCAGCATTCACAAGAGTAAAAGAAAGAAATAAAATACAATTTGTTTTCCCCATGCTCATGTCACTGAAGAATAACAGTGAGCTTTTACCTCCATGACATCAACACAGGAAAAATCTAAGTTATATTCATACCAAGATACAGCCATTACATTCTATGGACTTCTCCCTGTCATTATGTCACTGAGGGATGCACTGAATTTGTTTGGACCAACATTTTAATTAAACGTTTTTTAAAAATTCTGCCCAAGCAAATAAGAAATGATGGCAGCAGAACAGATTCTGACATTTTACTTATAAGATGTGACAAAACACTATACTATCATATTGATTTGCTTATCTTTATAATTATTTTTGCTGCCTCTAGAGAAAGTCTGTGTTAATAGAAAAATGTGATTATAGAGGGAAAGCGAGGTAAGCTGAATTGCCACTTTCTTTCTCTAGTTTAATAGATGGGGATACATTTTATTTTGGCTGCCCACTAATGTGTTCAGAAAAGAATAAGAAAATCAAATTTTAAGAACAGAAGATACATGACCTCATTCCACTGCCATGTTATTCTGTGACACACTAGCAATGTCTTGCTAATATACGTATTATGTTCTTGACAGATGGTGAATCTCCACACCCTTTTAAATATCAGTACCCCACCATCACCACCTAGAATGCACATCGTAGGAAATTGCAAGTATTCTGATGCTGAAGTTTTGGAATACCCTAATTGTGGTCAGCAGTGCTCAAGCCAATATTGCTCAAAAATGTATTTTATCCAAGTGTGTGTGTGTGTGTGTGTGTGTGTGTGTGTGTGTGTGTGTGTATGTGTGGACACACGCATATCCATTTTTATTCTGGATAATAAATGATCTTGTAAATAAAGCTTCTAATGAAATATCCTCCATCTAACACTAGCTTTTGTTACCTCCCAGTTCTTCCTTGAATACATTTATCTGAAATTTAAGAATGATTATTAATAGATTTTTTTAATTGTCTTCTACAATATGACGTGCAAGAAGTAATATAGTTTGTAAATAATCTGTGATTTTTAAATGTACAAGCCATGTTCTTTTTGAAAAGTGCCAGGGGATCAGACTACTATCAGTGTAGGCAAATGGATTTTGTTTTAATATTTCATCCAAAGGACTCATCACAGGATTATTCCTCCCACCCCCTTATGTTACAGTATTTTAAACAGAAATTTTAAATCAGTTTACATCATGAGAAGTGGCATACATTTCCCACTTCCACTATGATGTTATTTTGTGCATACACTTGTGATAAAATTCACAAGAGAGAGTGCTGCCTCACACCAACAACAGTGCATGAACTTGGTAAGATGCCAACTTTGTTAGTTAGTGTCACCTGAATGTTCTGTGTTTTCTAGGAGTAACCAAAATATGTGCATCTGAGAAAAATGCCAAGACTGTCCTTATATCTAAATAAGTGCACAATCAAATTTAGACAATGTGTGAATTCTGGAATGTGGAAACATTATTTTCACCTCTGACAAAACATGCACAAAAGTAATATTGTGAAATCAGAACTGTTTCTTCCTCCAGATTATCCAGAGTGTCAGAAATGGCATGCTGTTTGAGACGTCCTAAAACATTTCAAAGAAAATGCTCCACATGGCACTATTTGTGTCATTTATCAGAAAAAAATAATGTAAAGTGCATCTTTAAAAATATTTCTTTCAGTTTAATGCTCACACTGAATATCTGTTAATACAGTAGTGGAAACACACCATTCATGAAATATTGAATTATGAGGACATGTAGTTCAAAAGCTTTCTGAAGCAAACATGCTATACATTTTTAAGGATGTAGATTCCCTGCTATAATCTCTGGAATGAGTTTTGTTGTTGCCGTTGTCTTAAGATGACCACTCTGCTATGTAGCTATGTAGTAACTGCATGCCAAAGGCTGAGATTCCTTTTAGCAGCTGAAGTTTGCTGACTTCTATCATTAACATTTTTTAGATGACTAAAATTCCAAGCATGTTTTTTTTTATATTAATACTATTTATTCTAGAAATAGGTTGTGTAACAGTTGTGCAACTGCTGGTGGAACAGTGCGTAAACTTTTTTTCAGCTATGCTACAAATCAGTCTGTTATTGTCATCTCTTACTTGGATAAGAAACATTTACTTGGCAAATAATGGTCACCTTTCTGTGAATTAGTGAAACAAAATAATTATACAAATCATCTTTCTTATTAAAAATAAAGTAGCATGGATAAATAATTTTGTGCAATTGGATTCTTACTTCATCAGACGAGTTACTTGGAACAAAAAAAAAACATATGTATTCTGTTATTAACCATTAATGTTTAAGTGTCAGCATCTTTATGACTGGCTTAAGTAAATCACTACAGTTTAAGCCAGAATGCTGGTATGCATGTAAACCATGTCAATAAAATTCCTTGGCTTCAAACATAGATCTGTCATCTGTACCTCTAATATTCAAATGATGCTGTTGCATGTTGCAGCTTTTCCTGAACCTACTCAACACTGGTCATCTTCACACTGGTTCTCTTGTCATACAAGACTAAACCACACCCATCCTTGTATGTGTGTACACTGTCTGTCTTAACACATAGGTCTAAACTACATCCATTCTTCTACTTGTCTACCCATGTACACTGCCTGCCATATTATAAAATGTAAACTACACCCCATCCTTCTACATTTATACCTGTGTGCACTGCCTGCCATGCTATAAAATGCAAACTACACCCATCCTTCTACATGTACAGTATACCCGTGAACTCTGCCTGCCATATTATAAAATGTAAACTACACACATCCTTCTTTGTGTATACCCATGTACACTGCCTGCCATATTATAAAATGTAAACTACACTCATCCTTCTATGAGTATACCCATGTACAATGCCTGATAGATTATAAAATGTAAACTACACCCATCCTTCTACATGTATACCTGTGTACACTGCCTGCCATATTATAAAATGTAAACTACACCCATCCTTCTACATGTCTACCCATGTGCACTGCCTGCCATATTATAAAATGTAAACTACACCCATCCTTCTACAAGTATACCCATGTACACTGCCTGTCATACTATAAAAGGCAAGCTACACCCATCCTTCTACTTGTATAGTATACCCATGTGCACTGCCTGCCATATTATAAAATGTAAACTACACCTATCCTTTTATGTGTATACCCATGTACAATGCCTGATATGTTATAAAATGTAAACTACATCCATCCTTCAATGTGTATACCCATGTACACTGCCTGATATATAATAAAATGTAAACTACACCCATCATTTTACATGTCTACTCATGTACACTGCCTCATATATTATAAAATGTAAACTACACCCATCCTTCTATGTGTATACCCATGTACAGTGCCTGATATATTATAAAATGCAAACTACACCCATCCTTCTACATGTATACCTGTGTACACTGCCTGCCGTATTATAAAATGTAAACTACATCCATCCTTCTACATGTATACCCATGTACACTGACATATTATAAATTGTAAACTACACCCATCCTTCTACATGATGACTGTCAAAGGAAAAAACTTCAAAGACCAATACACGTAAGGTTCAGTTAAGGCACATTTAATAACTTGCTGCAAGGAGACAAAAACATGCAAATACAAGGATTTGTCTAACTACTAACAGGAAACATGCTATTCTTATACTGTTTTACAAGACATGGCCTTCTATGGCTGACATAATCAAACACAACTTTCAGTATTGTTCTATAGCAGATGTTACTCAGATTTTCTGCTGACATGACTAGATTTGTGAGAAACATTTTGAGAAAAACAACCTGGCCTTGGTGGGCACTAATCCGTTTACAGACTTCTATTGTACAGTGTTACAATTCAAGGTACTTTTCTAACTCAGATACAAGCAAATGCTGATTGCAGTTCATATTTTCAAGCAGGCTTTGTCCTAATTATCTATAGCTTCTACAGCTGTGTATTTTCTCACAGCACAAGCGGAACTACTTGTCTAAGTTTCATACAAGTAGTATTGTTCTATTCATTATTTTCCTAACATAAGCAGGAATCATCTGCTTCTCAGTAAATTTCCATGGCACAAGCAAGATTTTAGCTAACAATACAAGGTCAGAAAGCATCTGCAGTTTGTACAGATTTATGCAGTATGAAATAGAATAAATGTGTTAACTCTTTTCAAGCTCTAAATGCACTAAGCATATTACTAATACACACATTAATACATATTTTTCTGACAATGACCCATGTACACTGCCTGATACATTATAAAATGTAAACTACACCCATCCTTCTACATGTATACTCATGTACGCTGGCTGACATATTATAAATTGTAAACTATACCCATCCTTCTACGTGTATACCTGTGTGCACTGCCTGTCATATTATAAAACGTAAACTACACCCATCCTCCCATCCTTCTACATGTCTACCCAGGTGCACTGCCTGCCATATTATAAAATGTAAACTACACCCATCCTTCTACATGTATACATGTGTAAACTATCTGCTGTATTATAAAATGTAAACTACACACATCCTTCTTCATGTATACCTGTATACACTGCCTGAGATATTATAAAATGTAAACTACACCCATCCTTCTACATCTATACCACTGCACAATGCTTGTCTTATCATATAGGCCTAAACTAAATGAGTCCCTTTAAATGTATACCCTTGTATACTGCCTGTATTATTGTATAGGTTTACACTATACCCATCTGTTTACATGTATACCACTGTAATGCTTGTCTTATTATAGAGGCCTAAACCAAATGAGTCCTTTTAAATGTATACCCCTGTAATACTGCCTGTATTATTGTGTAGGTTTAAACTGCACCCATCTTTCTACATGTGTACTGCTATACACTGCCCATCTTATCATACAGGTTTAAACTACACCCATCCTTCTGCATCTGTACACTCCCTGTCTAATCACATAGGTCTAATCTATACCAGTCCTTTTTCATGTATACCCATGCACACTCCTTGTATTCATTATATAGGTCTTAATTACACCCATCCTTTTACATGTATACCCCCCAGACATTGCCTATCATCTACATGTATACCTCTGTACACTCCCTGTAGTATCATATAAGCCTGAACTATACCTGTCATTCTGTATGTATACCCCTGTGCACGGATTATCATATAGGCCTAAACTATACTCATCCTTCTACATGTATATCCATGTGCACTGTATTATCATATAGGTCTAAACTGCACATCCTTCTTCGTGTATTCTCCTGTAGAGGTGCAAGTCTGATCATATAAGTTTAGACTACAACCATCCTTACACAGGTATGCCCCTGTACACTGCCTGTCTTATCATACACATTTAAACTTCACCCATTTTTTTTTACATGTGCTCCTCTGTACACTACTTGTCTTATTGTATATGTTTAAGCTACACCTCTTCTTCTACATGTACACACCTGCACATGCCTATCTTAGGACCAAATTGCAGTCATCTTCCTACATCTGTGCACCATCACAATGCCCATCATTTCACATAGGTTCATAATGCACTTATCTTTCTGTATGTGTACAATTTCATACTACTTGGCTATCACATCAGTCATATTCTGTCTACATAGTTTTCTCTCCTTTTTCAAATCCCTCTCGTTTGTGCCTTCTGTGCCTCCTTTCTTCTCAGTTTCATTTTCCCAAACATACATTTGCCTATGGCATGGACTGTTTGCTGACTAAATAAATGTACGATACACTGCACAGAATACGTGAATGCCTGGTTGAGAAGGTAGAATTTCCTTTTCTACATGATCTGCTATTTACAGACACACAACATAATGTGACAAGTACTATCTGCAGCTGTGAAAGGTACATTTGCCTGTGCCTTGACTCACTCAGACTGTCCTATTTATTAAAGCTCACTTTCTTTGCTTAGTCAAGTTTGGCAATTGGCAGGATTTGTATATGTACCTGTACTGTGTATTTGAGACACAGCAGGTGACCCCCTGGCTTCAGGAGCTGCATTGCTAGTGGCCCACAGCTATAAATGATGGCACACTAGTCATAAACATAATACACAGTTCAGTTCTATCTGCAGTGCACCAGCCAGCAGGTATGTGCCACAGGAGAATGAGTAAGTATGCAAAAATAGATAGATGTCAAGGGACACTAGTGTCAAACAGTAAGACCGTTCTTTGTGACCAGTATGGATATGGTACAATAGTCATATGAGCATCAATCAGTACACACCTACACATACTGTTGGCTTTGTTCCAAGACAGGTATGCTGTTGTGTGCAGCATGACAGATGCATAACAGAAGCTGTGGGATGCTGCTAAGGTAAGCTGTTCCTAAAGGCACACACATGCATATGTCACCTATTTATATGCTATACAAACTTGTGTTGCACATTAGCTGCAGAATATGCCCTGGCAGTGGCCATCTAAAAAGGTGAAAGTTGCACTGTACCAAGCACAATGTGGATTCCTTTTGAGTCCATGGGACAGCTAGGCACACAGGTGCCAAGAAGCATTCCTTTAGTGCTCCTAGGCATACCATATATCAATGTACACACATACTGATAAACCAGCAATAACAAATAAATCACTTATAAGATAATTAGACAAGGGGTACCAGCAGCTGCAGGAATGTGCACAGTAATCCACAGTAGTGGCATATATGACAAAGTGTGCACCATGATAGCCATTTACAGGGATCATTACTGTTCACTCTCTTTGCAACTGATGGTGCTGTGAGATACAACTTCCCTCACATGAGTACATTGCTTCCAGACAGACAGATAGATAAACATATACATTTCCAAATAGCTTATAGTGTGTTTAGCTTTGCCTTTAACTGTGAAGCTGCACAAGGGTATGAATGAAGACATACACAATTTCTGTGGTTTGCAGTGATGAGGTGCTTGATTCATTAATGACATGCACTGTGGTAAACTCATCATCCATTCCAAGATGGTAGCTTGCATTTGCATGTCATTTGAGCCTACTATTTAATGGAATTTGTCACTGGCCTTTGATATGATCATCCCGAATGGCCTAGTCTAAGTAGAGTACACAGCAAACAGACAAGTACACCATTGTACTTCAAAGGTGTAGTTAGTCTGCACAGGGCCACTCTTAGCAGCTTTTGTTTTGCTGACACAGGACGTCATATGCACTGCAATTCAGCACTGCTGTGACTATGATTAAGTGTATTAGTGGCGTTATCTTCCATGTATATATGACACATTAGCCTTTCTTTTTGTCTGATGTGTTCTGGTAGGATTTCCTATACATCTGTTTCTCTTAATGTGTAATGCAGTCTTCATTGTTTGTACATCCCAGTGCTATGAAAGCAGATTCTGTATGCTTAATAGAACTTTGTTTTCAGTGAAGAGTGTGATGTCTGATCTGACATACATGTCCATCTGCATATGAACAATGTAATGTCTGCCTGATTTGTACACAGTGTCATACTAGTTGTGTGGCACTGTTGCATCACTAGCCATGATTTTCACTTTGTTTTCTGTAGGCTTTCATTCAATGCAGTAGGTCTGTGCAATGAGTGTCATGACTGTGAATCCAAACCCTGGAAATATTCATTGAAGTCATAGAAACAATAGCCTGGACACTATTCAGTCTGCACTTCTGGGCATTTTGCAATTCAGAGACACACTTGCAAAAAAAAGGAGTTATAAGGAAAGGGGTGGACTCCTAGGTCTGACCTTGTCAGGTCATCCTTTCCATTTACCTTCTCTTTTTCTACCTAATCTTTGTTTTAGAACATTTGCTACTGTTTATTAGCCACATGTGAACACTGGCTCTAGATGGTGGTCATAGTTGGTGCAATACACCAACCCCCATGTGCAAAATCAGGAACAATGGAGGTTGTAGATGGATTCAAAATCTCAAAAAAGTAGAACTAAAATTGGGCATGCAGGTTACATTTAGATTTGTGCAGACTGTTCAAAATACTGGACTACCAGTTTAGTCATTTGATACCCAACTCAGTCAAACATTCCTCTTTCCCCCACAGTGCTCTTTCTTGCTTATCCTTTCTTTTATGCTAATCAAAAATTGTTCAGTAGGCCGTGGTGAAGTATGAAAGCGCTCTTCAAACTTAAGAAAATTCTATGGTTTGAGGCACAAAGTAATAAATAAATTTTGCCATAAAACTGAATGATGCAGTTTGTCCGTGTCGCTCATCTAGTCGGGATGTAATAGATGAGTCTTTGTGGGTTCTCTTCAAGCAGCTTTATTATGTACAAACACATCACAATTGTAGCTTATTAACTTTAACTTAGGCAACTTATATACAACTAACTGCATTCTTTCTCACATGCTCACTCTGTGGCTGCACTTTCAAAATGGCAGTGAGTATAGCACATGCCTGCTATTTATATATACACATTCAGTCCTTGATAAGCTTCTTAAAGACACAGCTCATACGCTCTGTTCTACATTCTCCCTCTTTGAGAAATAGACCGTACAATGCTGAGAACATCAGTTGACGTGCGAGCAATACAAATAGCGCTTTGTCATGCAATTATACAGAACTGGGTATGTATATACAGTTATGTCCAGGTCACCATGTATTTCATACAAAGTCTGAAAGTACAACCAAATCATGTGATATGAAACTGAGAATTAGACCTAGCAACTGGAACTGTCTCTGCTGAATGTTCAACGTTTGGAATATCAGGAACATCATCAGGAATGGAAGTAGAAGGTAAGACACATTCTGGAACAGGAACATTGTCTGAATTACTCTGAGGTCTAGAGTCTGTATCACAGGAACAGTGCTGTGATAATGATTCTGGTACAGGAAGATGTCGACAATTTCTCCTGTACTCCACACCCTCACATTCTATGAAGTAGGATCTCGGCTCGGTACATATACCTGTTACTTGACCAATCTAGTCGAAACTTTTCTCCTTTTATATCCTCACTGCCTGTGGCTTCTTTCAATGGATGAAGAAATCTGCTCAATTTATCATAACTGGACTTCTAGATAAAACACTTCCTGAATAATTGGGCTCTGATGGTTCTGTTCTTTTTAGCTTTAGACCTCAATAAACTGGAACTAATATGCAGTGCTGTTCTGGATTGCCTGGATAGAAATCTTTGAGCAGGTGGAAGGAGTATATTATCACGGCGTATATTTTTGAGATTAAGTAAACTCAAAAAGATATCAGTATTATCATGCTTTGACCTTTCAGGTAATTGCTTTGTACTCTGCACTGCACGTTCAGCTAGTCGATTTAGTCAAACATGTGCAAAGTCTCATTCTTTTGCAAATTTCTGAAACAATTGACTAGTAAATCGAGTATCATTGTCAGAAATATCTTTGTTTGGACTACCATGGACTGAGAAATGATGTTTCAACTTGGTACTAACAATAGTTGATTTTAGATTAGGTAGTAAATTATTCTCAAACCAGTTCAGGTAAGAGTCTAGCAATACTAAGTAATTCTGATTGTTCCACTCAAATTTGTCAGTGGCTACTGTTGACCAAGGTAGTTCAGGAACTTGACTTAGCTGAAGTGGTTTTCTTTGCAAATGCAGTTTAGTACTACTGCATACTGAACAAGAAAAAAGTACTTTATCAATGTCTTTCACTAGTGAAGGTCAAAATACTAATTCTCTCACCCTTCATTTGGTAGATTGGGAACCTGAGTGACCATGATGCAAAATCTGGATATATTAATGTTGTAAGGAATTAGGAACAACAATTTTTAGGATCTTTTAAAATAATGCCATCTTCCATCAACATCTCATTTCTGTAAGGGAAATAGGTTTCCACTTCAGGTGGTACACTAGATTGCTTTGACGGTCATCCAACATTAATATAGTGGTTGATCTTTTGCAAAATTGGATCAGTCTTTCTATGATCTCTCAGCTCATCAAGTCTTGTGGTAGAAAAATTGTGCACTGCTGTTATGTCAAAGTCAAAATTCTCTGTGTCAAGCTGTACCGTTGTATTTCAGGGCGCTCTGGATAAGGTATCAGTCAGAAAAGAAGTTTGCCTTTTGTATAGACCATTTTGAAGTTGTATTTTTGCAATCTGACCATTATTCTTTGTAATCTTGCAGGAGCTGAATGCATTGGCTTCTTTTGAATAGTAACAAGATGTTGGTGATCAGTTTCAATCTGAATAACTCCACCATAGATATAGTCATGAAACTTAGAACATGAAATACTTTTCCCAAAAGTTTTTTCTCAATTTCAGCATACTGCATTTCAGTTTGGGTGAGTGTTCTAGATGCATAAGCTACTGTTCTACCTTCCTAAAGTATAACTGTGCCAAGACCAAATTTTGAAGCATCATAGGAAAGAGTGACTGGTTTGTTGACATCATAGTATCTTAATGTAGGTGGGGTGGCATTTAAGGTCTTCAAATGTCTTCTGGTGCTGTTCGAACCAAAACAATGTAACATTTTTTGTGCATTAAATCTCTTAAAGGTGTTTTCAACTCTTTGAAATCTGGTATGAACTTGCTTAAATAGTTGACCATGCCAAGGAATTGTTGTAGAGCTTGAATATTATCTGGTACTGACATCTCAAGAATAGCTGCTTGCTTAGATGGGTCTGGTCTTAAGCCAGTGCTGGTAAATAAATGACCTACATATGTAACTTCTGGTAGTCTGAATTTGCACTTTAGAGGACTGAACTTTAAGTTCTTGTCACGTGCTCTCTCTAGAACTTTCTTAAGGTTTCTGTCATGCTCTGCTTCACCATTGCCTCCAACTAATAAATCATCTACTATTATGGCTAAAGGACAACCTGAAAAAAATTGCTCCATTGCACGCTGGAAGACTTCAGTTGCAGAATTTATTCCAAATGGTGTCCTCAGGAATCTATATCTGCCAAACGGGGTACCAAAAGTGGTTAGTAATGAGGACTTGCGATCAAGCATCACTTGCCAAAATGAACTTTTTGCCTTCAAGACAGAAAAAACAGTGGCATTCGGTATTAAGGCTGTGACCTCTTAGACTGTATGCATTGGACGATGCAGTTTCATTAATGCTTTGTTCAAATCTCTTGGGTCAATACATATTCTGATTTCATCTGAGCCTTTCTTGTGGGCTGCTACCATAGACGACACCCATTGAGTTGGTTCTGTAACTGGACAAATCAGACCTTCCTGCACTATTTTATCCAACTGAGCTTTGACTTTATCCTGCATAACTATTGGAACTTTTCTTGCTGGTCTGACTACTGGACTGACTTCTGGGTCTAACATCATAGAATCCACAACTGGAAGTTTGCCCAACTTGGCATCGAAAACAACATACTCAGAAAATGGCTTCAGAAAAATTGGAACTAGGCTATGTGCTTATATGATGAACTTCTTTGGTAAAAGAGAGAAGATTCATTCTCAAACTGTCTCTGAGAGCCAGTAATGACTGCACAGGTCTTCAACCTGCATAGAATAACAAGTTGCAACAGTTCTTAGCCAAATAACATGAAAGCATTACTGAGCTTTCAGTTTGAATTTCTTCATCTACATAAGCAACAAGTTTTGCACTACTAGCCACATTGAGTTGTTCATTAGTTCTCACTTTAGCAAATGTGTCTGCTGATATAACATTACACTTTGAACCAGTGTGTACTTTGAGCTCGGTGGATTTACCATTGATCTGGACAGTACTAAACACTTAGTTCTTTGCCAGTAAAGTCACTGCATCAACCTTTTCACCAATTGCTGATACACCATCAATAAAGAAAGTAGAATTGCAGCTCTCTGTATGATCATCTTGCTTTTTTTTGATTGACCCTTCTTTATAACCATGTAAGGCTTGCTTGATATGCAAAACTTTTGAAAATGGTTCCATTTTTTTACACTTGTGGCACTGCTGACCAAATGCTAAGCATTTTTCTCTTTTAGACTCATTACTGGCATCACAATTGTGACAGTTAATAATAAAGCTGTATTTGTGTTTTGCTAACTCACACTTGTACTCCAGCATGCTCCTTTATTAGAACTTGCTAGAAAACTATGTGGTTTCTGTGGTGAACTGCAGGGGTTGTGGCTGCCATGTGCTTAGGCTTGCTTCTGTTTTCACATGTTGCATGCTATCTACATTTGCTCTGGAGCATGCTGAAGCCATGCTCTTGTCACTTGCAAGCATACTTGTATGCCTTTCTGTAACTTCATGGATTTGACAAATATCAATGGTCATGAAGCAAAATCTTTCTCACAGCAGCACTATTAATACCACACACAAGCCTGTCCTTTATTAACTCATCTTTTAAGTCACCAAACCAACACATTTTAGCTTTGTTTCTCAGGTCAGTAATGTAAGCTGCAAAAGTTTCCCCTGGTTTCTGATGTATTGCGTAAAACAAATGCCTCTCAATGTAATATTTGTCTGGGGGGTTGCACATTTCCCTGAATTTGCGCTTCAAAGACTCGGGTTCTTCTCTTGATTCAGCCTGTACCACAATATTTATTTTTATTTATTTTACATTTGTTGACCGGGCTAGGCTAGCTGGAGAAATTTCCATTTTCAGTAGCGGCCCGGGGAGAAAAGCTCCACAGAGTGAGATACATACAGAAAATCTATCAAACCAAAAAATGAAATAATGATAACAATAACAATCATAATATTGGAGTTAGTAATAGGGTTTGCAATAATAAAAAATAAAGACTAGTAAACCCTTCAATGTAAAGTACTACTACAGGAGTTAATTCCTATGGCACACAATACTATCTACATGACATTATAGAAATAGAGAAAGAGAAGGAAGAAAAAAGAAAACTTATTAGATATAGTCAAAAAGGAAAGTATGTAAGGAAAGTAGAGTGAAAAGAAAGTAAGGGAAACGATAGAGATTAACTGTGGAGAAAAAGCAAATCAACAGTGGGGGAAGAAGAGTAAGACAAATAGTGAGTAGTGAATGAATGAGTAAGGGAGATAGTTATATTTAGTTAGTAATAGTAAATCAGCTAGTCAGGTTTACTACATGAACAAAGCCAGTGATTTTGGAAATGCAGTTTAATATTTTGTTTGAAAAGAGGCAATGATGTAATCTTTGTTATGTTAGTAGGTAACAAATTCCATTTTGTCCCAACAGCATTGGTAAAAAGAGAGTCACCAGCATTATTATTTGATTTTATAGAACTTGTCAGAAGTTTACTGGAGGAGCGGAGAGAGTTGAGATTTTTATAGGGGATTATGAGTTGTGAGAGTATTGGGGTATTATTAGGTTGGTACAAGATTTTGTGGGCAATGCAGAGTTGATGGATTATCAGATAGTTCTGAAACTCAGGCCAGCCTAAAAGTTTTAAGTTTAGACAATGATGTGTTTTATAGGGGTTGCCGGTAGCAAAGCGGGCAATGTTATTATAGCAGGTTGCCAGTTTGTAAAGGCTTGTTTTTTTGAGATTGGTGAAGATAGGTGAAGCATATAGAAGAGTAGAAATAAGATGGGAGTGAGCGATCCTTGTTCTAGTTGAAGGTGTAAGAAAAGGTCTAATTCGATATAGGGATCCTATCTTTCTGTTAACTAGTTTTATGGAGTTGTTAATGTGTAGGTCAAATGAGAGATTATTGTCAATTGTAATACCTAACAATTTAGTTGATGTGTCAGGTGAGATGACAGTGGCGCTGTTGGAGGAGATAGAGAAGTGTAAGGGAGAGGTCCTGGATGTGGGGGTAAAAAGAAGAAGTTTGGTTTTCTTTGCATTTAGTAAGAGAAAACGACTAGAGAACCATGTTTCTACGGTATTGAACACTGTTTGGGTGAGAGAGATAAGTTCAGTGGTAGAAGATGCTGCAGATGAGCGAGAGTCGTCAGCGTATTGAATGCAGGTTGCTTGAGGGATTATTGTTTGAAGATCATTAATGAAGAGGGAGAAGAGAAGTGGTCCAAGGATAGAGCCTTGTGGAACACCAATGGAAACAGGCAAGAGAGAAGAGGTGTGGTTATCCCAGAGAACAGCTTGTTTTCTATCTGTGAGGTAAGATTTAAACCATGTAATGGCTGGGGTATCGAATGAGAGGGATTCAAGAGTATTAAGTAACAAGGGGTGGTTAACCATATCAAATGCTTTGGACAGGTCAATAAAGAGGGCAGATGAGAGTAAGTTGTTGTTGCGGTTCTGATTAATGGTATCTACAAAAGAAAGCAGGGCAGTGGTGGTACTGTGATGTGGTCTAAAGCCATGCTGACAGTTTGCTATTATGTTGTGATGAGAGAGATATTGCACAAGTTGAAGGTGGATACATTTTTCCATGATCTTAGCCAAAGGTGAGAGGAGAGCAATGGGCCTATAGTTAGCATAGTCAGTTGAGTGTCCACCTTTGTGTAGTGGGATAATATGAGATACCTTCCAAATTTCAGGGATGATTCCTTCTTTGATTGTCCTATTTATGAGAATAGATATAGGATATGCAATAACCTTGGCAGCTTTTTGAAGAAAAAGAGATGGGAGCTTATCGGCAGAGGGGGTACATGGTTTTAGTTTTAGAAGAAGTTTGTGTATGTATGATGTAGAGATTGGTTGTAGTGAAAATTTAAAGGAGGAGTTAGTTTGGTTACGAGGTGGGCAGAAATTGTTGGCATTAAGTTGTTTAGCTAGAGTTTGAATAGTTTCTGTGAAGAAAGAGTTAAAAGCATCTGCAGTCTGCTGTGGGGTGTCAGAGTCTGCATTTAGTGGGGAAGGTGTTTTGGAAGTTCCTGGGGAGAGGAGTTTATTAATTGAGGACCAGAAGAGTTTTGAATTATTAAGATGAGTTTGTTGTAGTTCGATATAGAATTTCTTTTTGTCAGTTATCACTGCCTTTTTAGTTAGATTTCTAAGCTGTCGGAAGTTTAGAAGATCAGTGTTATTTCTGTGGGTTCTCCATCTAGCCCAGACTTTATTTCTAGTGAGAATGAGCTTTTTGGTTTCATTGGACAGCCAAGGGGCTATATTAGATTTCATTCTAATAATACGTCAATGACAATTTTCACTTTCTCCCTCATATACTACTGGTGCATACACAAATGAAAACTCTCTTTCAATGGCCTCTGACCCAGCTAGGTTTAGGTAAATGCCCTAGTGCACGCATCTTTATCAGAATAAACTGCTTGTATAAAGATATTGTACTCCTGCTCAAATATTCTCCAATTCTCTGCAATATTCTGATCCAATACAAGTGGTGAGGGTTTTCTAACTCCATCTGCCATATTAACACATACCAGTGAAGGGTTTTGCAAATATGCACAAACACACACATATGCACATATGCCAGAAACGTATGTCAGTATTTGCAACATTGCCCAATGGCACAACAAGCCTCTGAATAACTGAACTTTACCAAATAAATCTCTTGGGCACTGTAATACTCTCAAAATTGCTGTATTGCAAGAAATCACCTCATACCAATGTAAGAAACATTTCAAATAACTGCACTGTGCAAATTAACTGGGCAGAAGAAACTCCTAAGAAACATTTCAAAGTAACTGCACTTTGCGAATAAACAGTGAACGGCACACTGAAACTCCCCAAAATAGCTGTACTTTGCTAGATAATTCTTTACAGTGCAAGAAACACTCTGTAGCACAAGTAAATTTTCGAAATGGCTGTAGTTTGACTGTATTTCATAAATCAGTTGCACTTTGCACACAAACTCTTTGGAATACAAGCACAGTAATAAGCACACACTGTAAGCACTTTTACACAGTTTGAGATACTTTGAATTACTCTAGTTATACCCTTGCTACAATGCAAAGTCATAGTTATGCCAAAATACAGCACTTTGCCAAAAAACATGCATTTGCCTTGCTTTATTTATACTTAATGTGTCTTTTTTAATACCCTTATTATATTTGTTTTGCTTGTTTAATCTTTTTCCATACCCATTATACTTTTTTGTGCTCATCTTATTCTAAGCATGCCCATTTTGGTTTAAACACACTTGTTTTGCTTTAAACATATTCGTTTTGCTTTTCTGATAATTGTTTTATCAAATATTTTAATATTAAACATTTCTTTTAATTAATAAACCTTTTGTGCTGCTCGCTTGTTTAACAATTTAGTTTGTGCTTTTGTTCATAGGTTCATAGGTGTGTACTAGGCTAATGGCTAATAAATTGCCCAGGCACTGTGCCACCTGAGTTGCTCTGTTGTGATACAGATGTTGTAATGCTCTGTTTTATCTTTTTTTATAAAATAAACTGTTTGTGCAAGTTTTCATTTATTTTGGTTCTTTACTGGCTCTTTTTCATGCTCATTTCTGTTAGATTACTTTCACTGTTATCTCTGCACCTTGTGGTTCCAAATATCAATCTCTGGAAACCTGGTTCTGGTACCACATCGCTCATCTAGTCAGGATGTAATAGTCTGATTAGTCTTTGTGGGTTCTATTCAAGCAGCTTTATTATGTGCAAACCCATCATGCTTGTAGCTTATTAACTTTAACTTAGGTAACTTGTATACAACTAACTGCATTCTTTCTCACAAGCTCTGGCTGCACTTTCAAAATGGCACTGACTGCAGCACATGCCTGCTATTTATATATACATGTTCAGTTCTTGATATGCGTCTTAAAGACACACCAAATATGCTCTGTTCTACATTCTTATGTAAATCATACATTCGTTGGCTTCTCCTTCATTTTCCTGGCTTATGACTTTTACTGTGGTCAGGTCTACTATGCATTAACTGAGCAATGCTTAATACTTGGATGGATTTCACCATGTTAGAAACTCAAAATAAAGATAACACCAGTTGTATATTTTGAGGTGGTTGAGATTAGATTCCCTGATCATTAGGTACCCAAATCACAAGCCAATGCCTATTTTTCCTAGGAAATCATTTCAAGTGCAGTTTCTAAGTTTCAGTAGTGACCCCTTTGTTTTGTGGAGTTTTTTCCCTTCTTCATTTTTGTGCAACCTTAGATGGTATATATATATATATATATATATATATATATATATATATATATATAGGTTCATAGGTAGGTACTAGGCTATTGGCCCTAGGGCCTATACAAGCCTAGCCAAAAAGGTACCCTGGCTTTTGCCACCCAAGAAAATTATTTTCCTGTGCCCCTATCAAGCAGAACCACAGAAGTGATCCCCGTGGTGAATTTCCTATTGCCCATCCAATCATCAAGATTTTTCTTGAAGAGTGCTAATGAGGAGCTCTGTTTGACATGGATAGGTAGTCTGTTCCAGAGTATGGGAAGTCTTTGGGATAGGGATCTATCCCTCCAGCATGTTCTGTTTATTGTGGTGACAAGGTTTAGTTCCCTAGAGCGTGTAGCCCAGAGGGATTGGGATTTCTTTAAGTGGAGCATGTCCATCAGATCTGGGTTTAACATAGCTTTGTATGTTAGGCAGAGATCGCCTCTGAGTAGGCAATATGCGACAGAGTAAAGCTGGAGTTTTTTGAGTCGGTCTGCGTAAGGCATCTGTTTGAGGCCAGTAATCCTCTTTGTGAGGTATTTTTGCGGCCTTTCCAGTTATTGTAGATGTCTTGTGAGGTACATACCAAAAGGGGCGTTGTACTCTATAATGGGTCTAATGAGTGATGGGTAGAGGGGAACAATGACCTCTTTTTTTCTGGAAGAAAAACCTTTTGTGATGAGGTGTGCCACATAGAAGGATTTCCTGACCACTGTGGTGATGTGATTATCAAAGGAGTGACTACTGTCCACCTGTGTCCCAAGGTCTCTTATCACACTTTCGGTGTTAAGTAGACTACCGCCTATGTGGTAGTTCATGGGTACAGAGTTTTTACCAAAGGGGATGACAATGCACTTTTTGGCATTGAGCTTGAGACCATGACTTTAACACCAGGCATCTGTCTCAGTGAGGCCCTTTTGTAGGATGTCCACATCTATAGGAGTTTCAATTATGGCTCCTAGTTTGCAGTCATCTGTGAATTAAGTTAGCCAAAGACCTTCTGTGTTAGCCTGTATTTCAGAGAAGTAGATACCAAACAGGAGAAAACCCAGGACTGAACCCTGTGGTACTCCACTTGTCACTGCTCTGAAGTCTGATTTGGAGTCTGCCACTTTCACAGTGTAGGTTCTGTCAGTAAGCCAATCGGCAACCTATCTTGTGACATAGGGATTTATACCTAGTTTAGTGAGTTTATCTATAATTCCAGAGTGGGGGATGGTGTCGAACGCCTTGGCGAGATCTAGATAGGCTGTGTGAACCACCTTACCCTCTATAAGGTTTAGGAGACATGCTCTGCCTTTTACAAACCCGAACTGTGTGGGTTCCAGAGTTTGGAAATCTCCAATGTCTTTGTTTATGAGTTCCATGATGATACGTTTCTTGGCCTTGCAGACCAGGCTCATCAGGCTAAAGGGCCAGTAGTTCCCAGGGTCTGTTGTGGTCCCCCCCCCCCTTTGTGGAGTGGCATAATCGTTGTGGTGCACCATTCAATGGACACAAAGCCTGAGGTGAGGCTATGATTGAACATGGTACTTAAGTGCCAGTTCAATTTGTAGTTCATGTAGAAGGCAGCCTGGGATGTTGTCAGGTCCCATGGATGTTGTGTTCTTGGCTTTGGAGAGTGAGGTTTTTAGCTGTGCAGCCATGATTACAGGAACTTTACATTCTTCCAGTATAAAGATGGGCCCTTTATGTAGAATATATATATATATGTATATATATATATATATATATATATATATATATATACATATATATATATATTTATGGGTCTATATGATGTCAGCAAAACAGCATTACAGCGAGTCATGTTTTGCTGACACATATGGACTGAAATTGGAAAAGAGCGAAAGCTCAGGTCAGCGATTATTTTCCCAGGGAAAGAAATTGCTTGGCTTGAGCCATGACATTGCCCTTTACCTGACTGTAGTGCGATCTCAGAGTTGGTATATTTAGTTGGGGGGGGGTGAATCTCCCCGCTTTGTAATGTTTTAAGTGGTATGTTGTGTTTTGTTGGTTCACTGATTTTTTCCCATGGGAAAAAAAATTGGTGAACTGGAGTTTCGCTCTTTTAAGATTTCGGTCTATATGTGTCGGCAAAATGGCATTCACTGTAATATAGACTCATATAGATATGTAAAGATAGATACATGTAGATTTATATATGAATTTTGGGTGTTTTGTTGGCTTATCTACCCACATGTAGAATGCACAGAGTCCTATTCATTTTAAGAGACACAGTTTCAGTTTTCACAGTTTTGTTATTGCAGGCATTTGCATTTAGTAATGTGGTTCCTCATGGTCCTTTCAATTGGGATTTCATAGTCAATCCTACCACTAAACAGTGCTTCATGTAGAAAAATTATGCTTTTTCAGTTATACCTCAAGGCCATGGACTTAATTATGTCTTTTCCCCCTTATTTATTCTAGGACCTGGGTAGTACGGGCATGATGTTTGTTTGTAGTGGGCATAAGACCATATTTTTCAGTCAGACTTTCAGGACAGTGCATCAGACTGGAAAAATACAGCCTGAACTTCAGTGGTTGCTATCTGCACATGTGAAGCTAAAGTGACATATTTTCAAATTTGTTATTGACAGAAATATGAAAGACATAGTCTTATATCTGCAAGATTCAGCTAATACAATATCAACTCGTTTTTTATCTCCCTACAGATTTTTTTTCATCTTTCTCTCTGCAAGTGTGTGCATGTGTGTGTGTGTGTGTGTGTGTGTGTGTGTGTGTGTGTGTGTGTGTGTGTGTGTGTGTGTGTGTGTGTGTGTATAGCCACATACACACAGCCTCTCTCTCTTCTCTCTCTCTCTCTATATATATATATATATATATATATATATATATCTGTATATATAATTATATATGTGTGTATATATATTTTGAGCAGGTTCTGATTTTCTGACCTAAGTGAGCAATTAGGAATATAGGGGGTTAAGAGATGGAGAGACATGGACAAGAGGATGGGTTAAATATGAAATTATGGGCAGTGGTGAGTTTTAGGAGGTTCAGATATTTGGGAAGCTCGAGCCATTGCATTGAGTGGAGGGAGATGCAGTGATGGAATGAGTTCCTGGAGTTGGTGGCGATTTTACAGATTTTATTGTAGAAGGCTTCTAATTTAATTTGAAGACCGAGCTTTAGATTCAAGAACAGAGGAGCGCCATACATTAGGGAGGGGAGAAGGTATGTGGAGGTGAGGGTCTTTCTGGTGGAGGGGTTGAGATAATGGTTATGTTTATGTAGGAGTTCTAATTTTTGGTGGGTTTTTTTGATGTTAGTTTGGATGGGAATATCAATTTCAAATTATAGATGTTCCTCAATAAGGACAATTTAAATGGGGGTGTTATTCTGGCTTATGATCTTGGAAAAAATCATTAATTTGGTTTTATTGGTGTTAAGGGCTAGGTGTTTGTTTTGCACCCAGGTTTCAGTATTTGAGGAAAGCTGACAGGGTTATCCGCAGAAGGTTGGAATGGGTGTCAGCTGAGCAGATGATTATTGAATCATCTGCATACTGGATTAGTGTAGAATTGGAGATGGAGTGGTGAAAGTTGTTGATGAATATCCCAGTAGGGGTGTATAGAAAGGAAGAGGTTGAATGTTTCCATTTAACAGCTTGTCTTTTGGAGAAGTAGCTGGTGAACCAAGCTATTGTGGAAGTGGAGAGACTGAGGGAGGAGAGTTGTGATAGGAGTATAGGGTGGGCGACAGTATCAAAGGCTTTGGAAAGGTCTAGGAACAGGGTTGATATGATTTCGCCAGTCACGAGCATGGTTAATGGACTTGAGGAAGGAGAGGAGTGCAGTGATGGTACTGTGGCCACAAAGGAATCCAAAGGGGGTTAGGAGGTTGTTTTGTGTTAGATAAGGCATCAGTTGTGTGTGAATATATTTTTCCAGGACTTTGGAGAGTGGGGAAAGTATGACAATAGGACAGAAGTTAGGGGTGTCAGTGTTTTCACCGCCTTTATAGAGTGGGATGTTGAATGCTTGTCTCCAAGGTAAGGGAACATAAGATTCTTGGATCGACGTATTTATTATGATGGAGATAGGGAAGGATATGCTGTTAGCAGAGAGTTTGAGGAAGGATGCAGGTAAATTATCTGGTGTGTTGGAGCATGGTTTCACTCGAAGGAAGAGTTTTTTTATTGTGTGTGTGGGCACAGGGTTGAGGCTGAAGGAAGGGGTATGTGTTTTGAGATCAGAGGGGAGGGTATGGGGAGGGGAGTATTGGAGTGGAGCTGGGGAAGCTGGCAGTAAGTTTGGCTATGCATTCCACAAAGAAGTTGTTAAATAGAGAGGCTGTTTCTTGGTCAGAACAGTTAAGGTTTGGGCATGTGTTGTCTTTACTGCCAGGGTGAAGGAAGGAGGAGATAGTATTCCAGAATATTTTAGTATGTTCAGATTGAAGCTTAGAGTAATATGTTTTGCGGTCTCTGGTTATTAGTTTTTTTATGGAGATGCGGAGTTGTTTAAATTCTAGTAGGATATTAGGTTGCTTATTTCTTTGGTATTGTTTCCACTTTTTGTCTCTTAGGAGCATGATCTGTTTAGTTTCCTTAGATAGCCAGGGAGAAGTTACAGATTTAACTCTTTTGGTCCTGAGAGGAGCAAAGTTATTAAGTAGGGACAGAAAAGTTTCATTAAAGTAGTCGATGGCATTGTCAAGGGGCAGAGTTCTTAAAGGCATCCATTCAGTTAGTTTTAGGCAGTCTAAAAATGTTTGTGGGTTGAAGTTGAACAGGTTTCGGCTTTGAATGTAGTGATATTGTTTATGAATGGGGAAAGCTACCAGTCAGTAAAGGGTGGTAAATGGTATCACTGAGGGGGTCAGGAAGGATTCCTGAATTTGAGATTAGATTTGGATGAAACACTAAGATCCAGTCAATGATGGAGCCAGAGATTCCATCTCTGTTTGGCCTGGTGGGGGAGTTTTTAGCTGGGTGAAGTTACAGAGGTTGATTGATTGAGTAGGGGATTGAGATTAATCGTGGCCCAGTTAATGTTTACGTCACCTAGGATGAATGTTTTGTTTTTAATGTTAGAGGAGAACCAGGAGAGAATGCCTTCTAGTATTGGGATGTAAGCAGTTACCTTTTAAAAACAACTATCACCTTGCAAATTAAACCCCTAAAACAAAATATCATTCTTTTAATAAAAAATAGTTAAGCATTATATAAAGAAAAAAAAAAGCTAGACAGCCAATCAAAAAATGCATTACTGACAAAATGGATGCAATCCTATATAAAATAATTAGGTAACATTAAGGTACCAAAATATAACTAAAGTATAAATCTAGACTATCCTAAACTAATGCATACTATACAGCTAAATCATACCAAAACTTAAATGATACCTTAACATGCATAAATATCACAAAACTGCAAGTGACAAAACACTTCCAAGAAAAACCTATAGAAACTATATAAACCCTATTCTATACACAGCTTACAAAAAATTCTTAATTACTACAACACACTGAAATGAACAAGAAACAGTCATTCAAACTAAAATGACATTAGAATTGCATAAAAGAAATACATGTGATATAGCTCATGTGCTATATAAAATATCTTCTTACCAGTCCAAGCCTAGACAAGAAAATCATATTTATTTTGTACTCTTTCAACTAATACTGTCTTTTGACACCTTGTCATTTCATTTTTTTCTTGGCCCTTTTAGGCTCAGAGGTAAAATAAACATATTCGCTGTATATAATGTAAATACATCTAATTTAAATGTTTTCCCCACTTTTAAAATACTTTTTCCTTCATTTTCGTAATATTGCCTTATAGACTTTTTTCACTACAAAATAATGAAAGCATGTTTGAATTGTACTTCACTGTACCTGTGAAATGTCATTTAGTTTCACCTGGGCACTGCCTACAGTTGGCCACTTCTCATACCCCACTTAACAAATATATGAAATGAAAGAAAATCAACTTCCAGGTCAAAATGATGCATGGTTTATTATTTTTTCCTTGAAACCTCAGAAAATCTTGTTCCAAATAGAGTGATCCAGATCCTTCCTATTTCGTGTGTTCAGTGAGTGCAAAACGTTAGGAGTAACTTATTGAAAAGTCATAGCTCCACCTCCTGCTGTTTTGGCTTTATTGGCCTGAAAATGTCAATTAAAACAACGAAACAAGTCATGGGCATTCAGAATCGCCAATTAGCTGAAACACCTGATGTTCATAAGCATAATTTGCATATATCCCATGTGCTTCTGTTACAAGAGGTTTGGGAGGTCACTCATTTTAAATGCAAATGGGAAATCAAGTGAAATTTATTTATTTATTTATTTATTTGCAGTTGGTTTACCAGGATAGTCCATTGGGCCAAAAGAACCCGTTTTCAATGGAGTCCTGGGGAGAAAAGCTCCAGCACATACAAAACTTAGTTACATACACAAGATTGCTAAATATTATTAGTTTATACAAGTAGTGGAAAAAACATTTAACTCAGAAAAATTCAAGAAACATTCAAAACAAACAATAAATGAAGATTAATGTGAAGTACGTGAGCTGAGACAATAAGGTGAATTACATAGCAGAGTTGTGTTGGAGAAGGAACACAACATTACATTACAGAGTAATTATTCAGAAGGGAAACATGCTTTGTTAGGTAAAGTTAAGTCTCAAAGTATACAGGAGGTAAGATACCATATATTTATGAGGGGTGGGAGCAAGAACAATCCCATTGGGACCTGAGATGTGAATGAAGAGATTTTTTGAATATGTAGTGATTAGAGGTGGTACGGATGCATGGTGGGAGTGAGTTCCAGAGACGGGAAAGGTTAGAGGATAATAGGTGTTTACCTGGGGATAAGATGGTTTATGGACTTCTAGTAGGTTTTGATTGTTGGACCTTAAGACTCTATTTGGAAGGTGCATTTTGAAGGCAGAAGACAGAGAGGGACAAAGAGAGGGGTTGAGAATGAGCTTATGAGCTAAGGTCAGCTGTATATAGATAAGATGATTAGGTAGTTCGAGCCAATTTAGTTTTTGGAGAGAGGAACAGTGGTGGATGGAGGACCTATGGCTATTAGCGAATTTGGCAATTTTGTTATAGCAGGAGGAAAGCTGGCTTTTAAGAGAGGTCTGAAGATTAGTCAGTAATGGAGCCCCGTAGAGAAGAGAGGGAATGAGAAAGGAGGAAGCGAGAGTGGCTTTGGAGGAACTAGTAAGATACTGATTATGACGGTAGAGCATACCTAGTTTTTGATGAGTTTTCTTAATATTTAGTTGTAGATGGGAGTTGAATTTAAGTTGATTGTCAATTAGAACACCTAGTAGCTTGGTTTCAGATACCAGTTCCAAGGGTGAGTTGTTTTGGCTGGTAATTGAGAAAGAGTTTATGTCAAAAGAAGTAGATTTGGAGGGGGTAAAAACCATTAGTTTTGTTTTGGAGGCATTGAGTGCCAAGTGATTTATTTTCATCCAATGCTCAGTAATTGAGAAAGCTTCCTGAGTAAGTTTTTGGAGAAGAGAGGGGGAGGTGGCAGAGCAGATAATTGTAGAATCGTCTGCATATTGGATGATGTTTGCATGTGGAATGGATTTGTGGAAGTCATTTATAAATATATTAAAGAGGAGGGGACCAAGAATAGATCCTTGGGGAACTCCAGTGGGGGTACTAAGGAAAGAGGAAGTGGCCTTCTTCCATATTACGGCTTGGTGTCTGTTTGATAAATAACTGGAGAACCAATTTATGGAGGAGGGAGAGAGGTTAAGTTCTGACAGTTTGGATAGGAGCAGGCTATGTGAAATAGTGTCGAAGGCCTTGGAGAGTTCTAGTAGTAAGGTGGAAACAATGTGGCCGGAATCGCGTGCTCTATTAACCGTTTCAAGAAAGGACAGGAGGGCTGTCATAGTGCTATGATTTGGCCTGAATCCATGTTGTGTAGGGGTTAAAAGGTTTTTATCTAAGAGATGTGGTAGGAGTTGAAGCTGGATACACTTTTCCAGGAGTTTAGCTATAGGGGAGAGGATAGCAATAGGGCGGAAGTTTTTGACATTGCAATTGTTGCCTCCTTTATGGAGGGGGATGATGAAGGCTTGCTTCCATAGTAGAGGTACTGTGCATTCATGGATGGAGCGGTTGATTAGAATGCTGATGGGATAGGCAGTTGCTTCTGCGGCTATACTTAGGAAATAAGAGGGAATGTTGTCAGGAGCGTTGGTACATGGCTTCAGTTTCTGAAGGAGTTTCTTTATGGTGGAAGTGGAGATAGGTTTAAATGAGAATAGAGAAAAGTTGGGAGAGAGAGAACTTGTGAAAGATATGGGTGAAGAGGGGGTAAGAGTAGTGGAAGAGGTGGAAGATAGACAGTGAGAAGATGAGAATGTGGTGGAAGTGGTGATGACGGGAGGGTTGTTTGCAGGAGAGATTGGGGGTGTATTAGGTAATGAGGTGGGGTGTGTGAAGGAGGATGTAAGTTTGCTAATAGAATCTATGAAAAATGAGTTGAATTGTGTAGCTAGATCTTGGTCTGGGATATTTGGGTCTGGGGTTGGGGTGTGTGGTTTGCTGGGGTTAAGGAGGGTGGAGATCCCCTTCCAAAATTTTTGCGGGTTAGTTTTATTGTTGTTTTGGAGTGTAAAGAAGTATTTTTGTCTGTCAGAGGTTATGAGCTTTTTTACTTTGTTTCGAAGGGTTTTGTAAGCAATATGTTGTTCTGGAGTCTTATTTCTCAGATAGAGTCTCCAGGCTTTGTCTCTAAGGTGCATGGTAGATAGTGTGGTTTTGGTTAACCAGGGGGCAGAGTTTGTTTTTATTCTTTTTGTTCTTATAGGGGCTTGGGAATCAAGTATTTCTAAGAAGGTAAAGTTAAAGTGAGCAACTGCGTCTTCTAAAGGTAGTGTCTTTAGATTGTTCCAATTAACTGCTTTTAGAGAATATATGAAGGTTGATGGGTTAAAATTTTTGTCATTGCGGGTAGTGATGAAATTATGGGTGCGGTAAGAGATGCAAGGGAGACGGCGAGTGAAAGTAGGCAAGTGATCACTAAGAGGGTCGGGAAGAGTACCACTGTCGGAGAAATAGTGGGGATGTGACACTAGAATCCAATCAAGGATGGTGCCACAAGAGGGGTTTGTTGATGGGTGTGTAATAGTATTGATTAGCTGGGAAAACTTAAATAGGTTGATATTTAGAGGGTTGTTTGAAGACTGGATGGAGGCCCAGTTGATATTTACGTCCCCTAAGATTATGGTTTCATTGCTGATATTGTTAGAGAGCCAAGAGAGGATGTTTTCAAGTGTGGAAATATTATCCCCTGGGGGAATATAAAGGGATGCTAGACAGATGTATTTGTGCTTGTTAACTTGTAGGAGAGTGAGGAGTACTTCAGCATTGTTAAATTTTGGAGTAGGTTTATTATAGGGGGTAACTAGCAAGGAAGAAGAATATAGGAGAGCAACTCCACCACCTTTTTTCTGGGTCCTGTCTTTTCGAATGATTGAATAGTTAGGTGGAGTAATTTCAGAATCTTTTATAGATGGTTTTAACCATGTTTCTGAAATAGATAGTATGTCAGGTTTGTTATACATGAGCCATGCATGGAGGGTAGGGACTTTGTTAACAATACTTTGTGAGTTTAGAGAAGTAAAATATATTGGCCTGTGTGAGGAGGAAGAGATGGAGGGGCCAGGGTTGGGATGGATGTCACCAGATAAAAGGCTGGTGATGAGATGAAAGATTGGGTTGAAAAGGTGATTGAGTAGAGTAAAGAAATGATTAGGATTTGTAGTGATGGTCAGAGGGTCATTAGCTACTATGGGGATAGGGTTTCTCAGTGAGGGGAAAACTTTGAATGAGAAGGTTAGAAGATGTGTTATTGGGTATAGATGGGGAGAAATAGGAGAGTGTAAGGGTGAGAGAGGGGAGTTCAGGTGGTAGGTTGTGTGATAAAGTTGTGAATGGTAAGAAGTAGGAGGTTGGGTAAGGTAATAAAGATATGATAGTTTAAGAGATAGTAATAGTAAAATAGAGATAGATGGGGGATTTAAAGGCATGACTGAAAGTTACTTGGTGTTAAGTGTTATGGTTGTCTTATCTATGTTATATGATTATTGTGTAGTGGATAAAGAGAGTATTACAGTGTTGAGTGGAGTAAAAAGCAGTAGGAATAGTGCTAGGGGTGTGAGTTTAGGAATGAAGTGTAGTATTATAGGTTAGCTGTAGGTGTGGTTACAATTGGATGATAGGCTGATATGGGGTGTGTCTAGGGAGTTGTGGGTGATTGGTGTAGGGAGGAAGTGGGAGTGGTAACAAGAGGGATATAGCTAGAGGCACTAGGGGCGGGTGGAATTTGGGGGCAGGGTAGTAAATAGTAAATAATTTGGGAAACATACATCAGAAATGTTAGTTCTCTGAATGATTCAAAATAATTGACAAGTATGCACCAACGTTGAAATTCCTGACACAGACACAGATTTCTGGATTTCCTGATAAAGACCCTAATTTTTTCACTGTCCTGAAAATGTCCTGACAGATAGCAACTTTAGACAGAGATCTGCTTTTTGGTGTACTATTCCTTTGAGCTCTGTGCTAATAGGTTTACATTGCATGATTTTAATATTTGCAGATCACGTGCATTAAATATTTTCACTTCTGATTTGTCCATTGCTAACATTTCCACTATTATACTGTCTTGTCTGTCTTATTACTGTCAGTGTAAGAGTTTGCTTTCTTGCATTAGCTTCATTTTAATGAGTTTCATAGAGTTTGGAAAGTCCACTGACAGGATAAGGACGTCTAGTTTGCTGAATTGATATCAGAATGTTGCATGAGCGGGTATATATGCTCTTAAACAAGTCAGAGTTTACTGTCTTCCAGTTGTTTGTCTTCATCAGATATAGATATCTTATTGGCTGAATTTGACCATTTTGCCATCCTGACAAATTTTTATTATTTTATGTAATTTTGTGTTTCTTAACTAATTTATTTTTTTTTGCTTTACATCTAATCTTTGAGAGTCCTGAATAAAATGTTTGAGGTAGTATGTCATCTGCTTTTATTAACTTTGCAAAGACTGCTTCAGATTTTGGATAACCATACCTATCTGTCCTGACGAAAGCTGGCGCTTAGGATTTTAGTACTGGATTATTGATTGATTGATTTATCTTTGTTGACTGGGATAGTCTGACTAGGCAAAGTCCATTTTCAGCATTGGCTCAGGGTTAAAGCTATAGCTAATTACAGTCTACATATTACATATGTAACTACAGTGTACAATGGTATATTACATATACAAGTACAATGTACATTGATATACTATATATGCATATAGAGTGTACAATGGCATAAACTCATACAATGGCATACTATGACATGTATACTCGCGTACAATGACATACTATATATACATGTACAATGACATAATGCATACATGTACGATCTACAGTAGCACATTGTATATACATACATATACAATCTACAATGACATATCTAGCTGTCAAGTTTATCTATTACATTACTACATGTTGAAGTTTACAGGTGGTTAAGCATTGTGTTGTCAGTAACATTTGTGTATTTGCTAGTCAAGCTACAGAATTATTTTAAAGTATTAACTGTATAGCATATAGTCTATGTAAGCAGTTCAAAGAGGTAGACATTTTGAGAATATGGCTTGAGTTTAGAGTGTGGTAGAGGAGATAAGTTAGAAAAGATTTAGGTGAAATGAGGAAAGAGAAAGGAAGAAATGTGCATGTGGAAAGGGAGCAGGTTAAGATGGAGAAGGAAGCTGGAGGAAATGCTCCTGGGGCTGAGCATTAGCATGAGCACGACCTGGATTTATTCAGATGTAGTCTGAGCAAGCGTGTAAAGTGTGATAGTTTGTCAGTGGGTTTGATGTGTTCTGGGGTGATGTTCCATAGTTTGGAGACATAGCAAGAGTAAAGTGAGTCGACGTGTGATGTATTACTTTGTTGTTCTTAATGAGAAATTGTCAGCAGAGTAGAGGTCCCTTGATGGGAAATTATGCAATAAGACATTTTTTTAGTGTGGGGCATTTATCTGGGTAGTAAATAATTTTATATGCTGATACTAATTGTGAATGTTTTAGGATATTGTGTAGTTTGAGACAGTTAAGTGCTCTCAAGGCTTGAGAGTGGTGTGGCAGTTGTAGGGCATTTATCTGGGTAGTAAATAATTTTATATGCTGATATTAATTGTGAATGTTTTAGGATATTGTGTAGTTTGAGACAGTTAAGTGCTCTCAAGGCTTGAGAGTGGTGTGGCAGTTGTGGGGCATTTATCTGCGTAGTAAATAATTTTATATGCTGAATTGCTGATACTAATTAATTGAGAATGTTTTAGGATATTGCTTAGTTCGAGACAGTTACATATTTTCAAGGCTTGAGAGTAGTGTGTTCTATGTGTTGAGTTACTGGCAAATTAAGCAAGAGGCTAGTTTGGAATTAAGTGTTTCATTTAAGTTAGTTAGGAAAGGTGATGCATAAAGGAGGGCTGGGAGTAAGTAAGCTGAGGCTAATGTTTGCAGTGCTATGTTTGCAATGTATTGTTTTGCTCTGTACAGGGAGCCCAGCTGTTGATAGGTCTTTTTTATGGTTTGTAAGATATGGTTGTCAAATTTGAGAATTTCTAGAATGGAAACTCCTAGGAGTTTACTGTGTGCAACTATTTCTCTGTTAGGAACTGATTTTATTATGTAATGAATTGTTAATTGATATGGCAGCTGTATAAAAGGACTGTGTGAGTGAGCTTCACTTTTTTACTCTGTAAAGGCTTGCAGCCGAGGCGCTAGGAGAGGAGAGACAACTAAAAGGTTTTTATTAAATTCTTATTTTGGAAAGTAGAGCTGTTTTCACTGGTCTTTTGTGTGGTTTCAGAATAATTTGCTTTTGGATAGTGGTTATTTTATTTCTCTGTTAGTTTTGTTTCCTGCTGTATTTAGGAAAGATTACTTTTGGTTGTTATGTTGTTTTAGGGTAAAGAGCATTTATTTTGTTTTGTTAGGGTTAATGAGTAGGCCTGATTTTTTTTAGCCAGGTTTCTATAGAGGTAAAAGGAGTTTGGATAGATTCCTGCAGTTTGGACAGAGTTGGGACTGCACATAATAATGCTGAATCATGGGAGTATTGGACAATGCTTCCCTGCTGTGTGGCACTATGGAGTATATTTATAACAATGTTAAAGAGGAGTGATCTAAGGTTGGAGCCTTGTGGGACTCCTGTGGTGACAGACTGAAATGAGGAATAATCCTGATGCCATTTGACTGCTTGTTTTCTTTCAGACAGATAGTTAAGGAATCATGTAAGAGAGTATTGAGAAAGTCCAGTGTAAGGAAACAGAGAGTAATTGCAGATGTGATCCTATGTTGAATGCTTTAGGTAAGTCTAAAAACATTGTTGACACAAGTTTACCATTATTTGTAAGCTGATTTATATAAGTAAAATGCAGTAGGGCAGTGGTTGTGTGGTGATGGGGTCTGAAACTGTGCCGTGGTTTGGAAAGTTGGTTATTGCAGATGAGATATTGTATGAGTTGTGTGTGGCTACACTTGTCAAGGATATTTGAAAGCTGGGGGAGGATAGCTATGGATCTCTAATTGTTAAAGTCAGTTAATGTCCCCATTTGTGTAATGGAATAATAAAATAATGTTTCCAGATGGTAGGAACATAGTGTTCAGATATGCACCCATTTAACAGTATAAAACTGGGGGAAGCAAAGCATCAGCAGTTGTTTTTAGATATTATTATAGAACCTTTTTCAGCAGCCAAGGTGGTGGGTTTCAATCTAAGTAGAAGCTTTTTAATATAAGAGGTAGGTACAGGGGTGAGGTTCAAGTGATGGGAGTGATCTGAATTTGTAGACAGGAGGGAAATAGAAGTGGCAGGATCAATGTTAACTAAGAACAGCATGGTCTGTATAAAGTAGTAGTTGAACTGGGTGGAGATTGATTCAGTGAAGTTACTGGTTGTTGGAATAAGAGTGGAAGTTCGACTGGGGTGTAGTAACTTGTTTAGGGTTGACCAGAAAAGTTTAAGAATTTTTTTTTATGTTTGTGTTGAAGGTTATTATAGTAGGCATGTTTATCTAGTTTGTTATGGATTTTAATAGGGTTTCTTACATGTCTAAATGCCTGTATTGAGTTTTGAGTCTTATGTTTACAGCTTTCTTTCTATGGTTTGTTATTTTCTAAAGACAGTTGTTTCCTTTCCTTAGTTAGCCATGGTGCAGAGTTGGATTTGACTCTTTGATTGCTGACTGGAGCTAAGTTATAAGGTTTTTAGGAAAATGTAATTGAAGTAGGAGACTGCAGAGTGTATAGACATGGATATTAGTATATTTCACTTACGCTGAGAGAGTGTTTTAATAGAGATGTCTCTGTTCAACTTGGTTGAATTTCATTGTATTTAGTTGTATATAAATTGTTTGCTTTTATAGCTTTTATTGGCATATCTTAGCAGATCACTTATGGTGTCTGGTAGGCATCCAACTGCAGTTACTTTCTCTGATTTATTGGTCAGCAGACAGTCTATGGTTGACTGCCTGCAGGAGATTTTTGTCTGTTCCTGTGGCGGATGAAATGAATTAAGTAAAGCCATACAAATTTATGGATTCTATTGTGGTAATACTATTTATAAGCTGCCAGTCTATGTTTTAGTCTCTAAAATGAATATTTTATATTGGACTTTATAAGACATCCAGTGAATGAGACTTTCAGAAGTACTGATGCTGTTAACTGGTGGGATGTATAAAGGTGATCTACAAATTGTTTTAGCAGCACTAAAAATAAATAATAGAAAAGGATCTCATCATTGATAAATTTTGAGATCTCTTTTTTAAGTAGACTTATATGTAGGGAGATTTTATAGAGAATTGCAACACCAACTGCTTGCTTGTTTATCCTATCAATGTGGATTATATCAAATCCTCTAGGGGTGATGTCATCATCTGGTATTTTTAGTTTTAGCCAGATTTATCGAGGGAGTGGACAACAAGGTAGGGATGGATGTCATGAATTTTATTACACGTTTCTCAGGTTCATATTTAACAAGTGGAGGTTATGCTTGGAGGATAAGTGGCTGTTGTAGTGTGGGCTTTGGGTATGATTTGATCAGGGTAGAGTTTGCTGATGGAGGGGGCTGAGGTTTAGGTAAATGTCTCCACTGATTAAATGAGTGTTTCTTTTGTGCAGGAAAGTATATAACCAAACAGATTTTTGATTTAGTTTTACTGGTGCCCTGGTGGTTGGATAATTAAGTTTTATATGTTTGTACTTGAATAGAGCTATGGAGGATGAGTGATTCAGGCTGTGTGATGTTGTAAGAGAGAGGTGGGCTGGAGATTTATTTTTACAGGTGTGCATCAGTGGGCAAGATATATTTCTGTATTGAGAAAGTCTGACAGCTGGTGAGATACGCTAAAAAGCTGTGGAGAGCATTTGCTAATAGGTTCATAGGTTCATAGGTCCATACTAGGCTATCTGCCCTAGGGCATTTATAAGCCTAGCCAGAGTGTGTTTGGCTTTCGCCACCCATTTTAAATGAATTTTGCTATGCCCTTTTTCGAGGTTAGTATACTGTGCCTCTGTCTAACAGTGACACAGAAGTGATACCTGGGGTAAATCTACGATCTCCCATCCACTCATCAAGATTCCTCTTGAAGAGAGTCAATGAGGGACTCTGCCTAACCTGGACTGGGATTTTATTCCAGAGTGAAGGAAGCCTCTGGGTTATGAATCTGTCCCTCCAGCATGTCCTATTTATTTCAGTGCTGGAGCACGTAGCTCGATGGGATTTGGATTTTCTGAGGTGCAGCATGTCCATTAATGTCCATTAATGTTTTTAAAACTATAGTTTATAACTACTTGTAGGCTATAATAGAATAAAATGTTTTGGGCTTAAGTAAGGATTACTTTGTTTGGCAGAGTAGAAAACGATAGTGAATTATATTATCTTAGCTCCTATTGGTTGATGATTATATATTACATGTGTGTTGTAATTGTGATTGTGGACAGTGAAGTTGTTGGTGTTTAAGTCTAGAGGTAGAGGGGGTAGGTGATAAATAAAGGTTGGGGAGTGTACCGAGACAGAGTGGGGCTCCCTGTTAATATAACCCTATTTCAACAAAATAAAAATCTCTAGCTTTTCCAGTGAAGCTAACCAGCTGAAATAAATGTAGGCAAATGTTTGTCAAGTATAGAGTGCAAGACAAGTACTGAGATGCTCTAGTGCAATACAGATAGGGACAATTCAGAATTATTATGATCTTTTTGAGGAAAAGGAGGGCTGTGGGATTACTAGAGGAGGATATGAAAAACACACCAGTGAGCACAATGCAGTAACAAGATTGACCAGCTATGTTTCACAGCTGAGTCTAAGATTCCCTACTCTTACTCTGTAAAGGGGAAGCCCTTGTACCCTGTGGCCCTTTCTCAGGTGTGCAGCAGCAGCGGTTGCTCTTGGCCTGCAGTATAGTGAGCAGATGTAGCACTAAAGGAGTATGTGTAGCAATTAGTAGGTGGAAGCTGACTAAAGTCTGCTAAATTCTGCTTTAAGAAAACCTAGAGGCAGCATAGTCCAAGAATATCCTTCTCCAATAACCAGTAGCCCTTTCAGATAACTCTCAGCATAAGGTTAAATTGGAAAGGCTCTACTTACTTACTTAAACAATGCTGCAAAGTTTAGATGAGACTTCACAAAGAACTTGGAATGCAAATGCACTTCCTTCCCTGTTTCAAAAAATCTGATTGTCTGTCTTGCTGAGTAGTGATTGTTTAGGCTAGGGAGATTATAACTTGGAGGACTGCTACCTCTAGACAAATGAGACTAGTTTGTTAGGGATTTGCTATAACATTAATAACTCATATTTTACATGGAGGTATGTCCATTGAAGTGTTTGCTATGTAATAACTAATGCTGTGATTCATCTATGACTGTGACAACTACCACTTTTTTTTAGAATAAAGATTTACTCCAACATTATGTTGCACTGTTACTCTGATTTAAGGCTAATTTGTCATAACTGGGGATTAACTGTAAACTAAGGATATTTTAAAACAGTCATTCTTTGTAGGGTTAACTTGCCAGATAATTATCTCTAAAGCTCAGGCATTTCTAGCAGGTGACCATATACTTAATCAGATCGGAGTCCTTAAAGTAAGTCACTTCTGTGTCATTGACAATGACTCCATTTTGTCTAACAATAATCAGGAAAAGTTATGCAGTGATAACAGATCAGTTGCAAAGTATACCTAGTGGGATGATAAGGTCTTGGTTCCTTTCTGTAAGTCTGTTGTGAGACAGCGTATTAAATACTGTGCAGCAATGTGTATTTGTAATTCACCTATAAAAATTAAAAAGGATAAAAAGATAATTTTCTAGACATATTTATAGTAGGGAAATTTAATATACAAAGACAGGCTTTCTTGTCTCTTCTTCTCCATTTCTTACAGCTTATTCAGTAGTTATTTGATTATTGCTTAAAAGTATTTAAAAATGTAAAGTTGGGGTGTCATTTAAGTATGACGATTTTGATATCATGAATAATAACTTCTTTGGGGTTCTGCCAGCCTTTTATTTATTTATTTATTTTGCATTTTTTTTTTTTTTTTACTGGGGTAGTCCACCGGGCCTTTGTGAGGCCATTTTCAGTGGAAGCCCGGAGAGAAAAGTTTCACAAATAACATAACATACAGAGGTGGACATATAAAATGAGTACATTTCAAGAGTATATACAAAAAAGGTAACATATTTAACAATAGGTTGAATTAATGGTAAGATAACCAATTGATAAAAGTAGAGAACAACAAAGGTAAATGGACTGGTATTTCATAGATGTTTTTGGCTGTAGTGTAACAGGAATATCACCTGGTATTGATACATAGTACATATTAAACATCAAAATCCACATTAAGCAGAGTTAGGTTTTGAGAGGTGGAGAGAAGGTGGATGTGCAATTCCAGATAGAATAATGGTAGTCTTAGAGAAGTTTTGAAAGAGGCTGTGTTTTGAGTAGTTCTAATGGATAATGGTAGGGCATTCTGATTTTTGGCTACCAAACAAGAGTATAAAAGCTGTCTGGCTGGCAGGTTTGTTTTTTGTACCAGCAAAAGGTGCAGGTTCTGTGATCTGACAGGCCTCCTTGGATGGTAGTAACTAAATATCAAGCTAAGAGCATAGGTTCATAGGTAGGTACTAGGTTATCTGCCTGAAGGCATTTATAAGCCTAGTCGGAATGTGTTGGCTTTCGCCGCCCCCTTAGATTAGTTCCCTGTGCCTCTGTCCAGCAGAGCCATTGAAGTGATCCCCGGGGTAAACTTTCTATTTCCCATCCACTCGTCAAGGTTTCTCTTGAAAAGGGTTAGCGAGGAGCTCTGCCTAATGTAGATTGGAATTTTATTCCAGAGCATAGGAAGTCTCTGGGACAGGAATCTATCCCTCCAGCACATCCTATTTATTGTTGTGGTGAGGTTTAGATCCCTAGAGAGTGTGGCTTGAGGGGATATGGTTTTCTTTGGGTGGAGCATGTCCATCAATTCTGGGTTGGACATGGCCTTGTATGTCAGGCAGAGATCACCTCTGAGTAGGCGGTATGCAACTGAGTACAGCTGGAATTTCTTCAGTCGAGCTGCATAGGGCATCTGTTTGAGGTCAGTGATCCTCTTGGTGAGGTACTTTTGTGGTCTTTCCAGCTGTTGCAGGTGTCTTGTAAGGTACATCCCAAATGGGGCGTTGTACTCTATGATGGGTCTGATGAGTGATGCGTTGAGAGGCACAATTACCTCTTTTGATCTGGATGTAAACCCTTTTGTGATTAGGTGGGCCACATAGAAAGATTTTCTAACTACTTTGGCAATGTGATTATCAAAGGAGAGGTTACTATCTACTTGGGTCCCCAGATCCCTTATTACGTTTTCCGTGTTTGGGGGGCTACCATCTATGTGGTATTTTGTGGGTACTTTGTTTTTCCAAAGGGGATGACTGTGCACTTTTTGACATTTAGCTTGAAGCCATGGTTTTGACACCAGGTATCTGTCTCAGTGAGACCCTTTTGGAGGATGTCTGTGTCCACCGCAGAGTCAATTATAGCGCCTAGTTTTCAGTCGTCTGCAAACTTGGTCAGCCATAGTCCTTCTGTGTTTGCGTGTACCTCTGAGACGTATATGCCAAACAGGAGGGGTCCTAGGACTGAGCCCTGGGGAATGCCACTTGTAACCGGTTTAGAGTCAGACCTAGCTCCTGCAACTCTTACCATGTGGGTTCTGTCCATGAGCCAGTTGGCAATCCATCTCATGATGTAGGGGTTTATGTTCAGGCTGGTGAGCTTGTCTATAATATCTGAATGGGGATTGGAGTCGAAGGCCTTTGCGAGGTGTAGGTAGGCTGTGTGGACCACCTTTACCTCTTCTATAGCCTTGGTAACTGTCTCAAAAAAGTCCACCAGGTTTAGGAGGCGTGATCTGCCTTTAACAAAGCTGAACTGGGTAGGGTCCAGTGTTTGGAGGTTCCCAGTGTCTCTGTTTATGAAATCCATGATGATGCGCTCCATAGCCTTGCAGACCGAGCTAGTCCGGCTTATGGGGCGATAGTTCCCAGGGTCTGTTGTGGCTCCACCTTTGTGGAGCGGAATAGCCATTCTGTGCGTCACTCTATGGGCATGTAACTTGTGGAGAGGCTGAGTTTTAACAGTGTGTTTAGGTGAGGGGTTAGTTTATCTCTGAGCTCATGTAGGACACAGCCTGGGACACCGTCCATTCCCATTGATGCTGTGTTTTTGGCTTTGGAGGGGGATGTTTTAACCTGAGTGTTTGCTATTTCAGGGACACTACATTCTTCCAGTATGGTTATGGGCCCTTTTGGGGGTGAGAGGGGGGTGAAGTTTGCACTGAACCTGTCTGCCAGGATGTTGGCGATATCGGTCGGTTCAGTGTATTCTGTACGATTCTGCACTAACTTTGAGCAGATCTGAATATTGCCACTTAGATTCTTGACATAGCTAACGAATGCATTATGGTTATCTTTGGTGTCATTGGCAATTTTTCTTTCGAAGCTAGCCTTGGATGATTTTATGAGGGATCATAAATTCTTGCTGATACTGATCAGGGATGTCTTCCCTTCTTGGGATTTTACTCTTTTCTGTACTAGTTTCCTCCTCCTATTGTATAGCTTGTTTATGGCAGGGGTCCACCAGACTGGTTTCCTTTTCTTGGAGGAGTGAGTGTTGGTTTTGCTTGGGATAGCACGATCCATGCATTCTTGTAGGTGCCCATAGGTGCATTAGTAAAGGATTTTGCAGCTTGGACAGCATTATCCTTTAGCATGGGTGCTTTGAAACTTTCCACCTCGGTCTTAAGTAATGTGAAGTTTGCTTTTGAAAAGTTTTTCATGGGTGGTTTCTTTGACTGGGGGCAGGGGTGGAATGTGGATATCCAGAGTGATTAGTTTATGATCAGATCTAACCAGCGAGGGGTTGACCTCCGGTGTGGAACACCGGTCGCCCATGTTGGTGATGACCAGGTCCAATATGTTGTCACCTCTGGTGGGAGTGTTGACCAGTTGATCTAGGGTGTTTGAGTTTATAAATTCTAGGAAATGTTGGGCAAGGGAGTTAGTACTTGGTACTTCAACCAGTTAATGTTTGGGTAATTGAAATCACCCAATATCAGGGTGTTTGGTAGGACCTTTATGTTTCCCAGTGTTTCCAGAAATGCAGAATGGGGATCCTGGGACATGGTGGGTGATCTGTAGCAAGCTACAATTTGAATTTCAGTTTTCCCCATTGTTAGTTGCATGTGAATCATCTCTGAAGCACCGTGCTGTACCACTAACCTGGAGGTGTGGGTATCCTTGATGAGTATGAATATGCCCCCGCCTTTTGTATTTCAGTCTGGGTTTTGTGGCAAAAATGTATGGTGTGAGTTGTAGCCTGGTAGTGCTGGGGTGCTCTCTGGAGCCTTAAACCAGGTTTCTGTTACTGCACATATAACAATTTTCTCCATACTGAGGAGTGCCACAAGTGCATGCATTTTGAGGTTTAGACTTCTGGCATTGAGTAGCATTACCCTCAGTTTTTTGTTACTTGTGCTATTTATGGTGGTGGGTTTGGCTTTTGAGCCTTGCCTAAAAAAGGCACTATGGGGGTGGCAAGAGCCTTGGCCAGTATTCAAAAGCCTAAGGGTGACAGGTGCAAGCCATCTCTAGCAAAGCAGCGTGGCTTGTCGAGCATGTCATCTCAGGCTGACAGACACTGGATCCCCTTTGAATAACACCAGAAGCCTAGCCAATTGTTGAAATTGATATTTTTTATCTTTATATTGTGGTATCATTCTTGGTGAGGGCAGGATGCTACTCAGGGTTAGGGTCATACCGGCTTGGGCTATGTGATTAGAAAGCTCCTCCATGTCTATTTTCATGTAGTCCAGGGAGGTACAGCTCAGGTCATTCACACCATCATGGACAATGACAGAGTTGTATTTGTACTTGTTCGGAGTGACCTGAGTGCTTGTGTTATGTGGTGGATGCTGGCACCCAACAGGCAGCTAACAGTAACCTTCTCATTGTTCAGCCTAGTGGGTGGGACGTCAGTGTGCCTGACTAAAAAGTCACCTAGTACTAGTGTGTTGGGTATGTTATTTTGCCTTAAGGGCTGTGATTGCGTGGCACACTGGTTTTGTGAAGTATGTTTCATGGTTTGTGTTGGGGAGGTGGAGGTTGCTTGGATGTCTGCTTTGGAGGTCTCTGTTGCTTTTGCAGATTTTTATTTAGAGCCTCCAAGTATGTTTTCTTGTATTTATGCCTGTTTTTTGCCGGTTCTGGTTTCATAGGTCTATACAGAGACTGGTGGCGTGATGCAAGTAATTCCCTTCTCCTCTTGATTGTCTGGTCCAGTCTTGGGTTGAGAGAGCTTAGCCTCCAGTTTGGCTGTATAATTGCATCTCTCACATGTATTAGTGTTTGGTGGTAGGAGGAGAGGGTTGTCTGTGTACATGAGGCAGTTGTAACATTGCCTCAAAATGCCCAGATTCACCAGTTGGACCGGAGAGTACACCTGAAACTGCCCTTTGGACATGGCCGGATAGGTACAGTGAACTGTTTTACTGATTGGCTGGTAAGGTCGAATAGAGAGCCTTGTCCTTCTCTACAGTATAGAGGAGTCTAGTGCTAAGGTTTATTAGTGCTTGCTATGAGTTTTGAGCAAGTGCTGGGCTGAAAAGTGAATGGTTTGAGTGCTTGAGTTGAAAGTGTGCTTAGTTCCAAGGGAAAATTTTAAACTAGCAGGACAGTCAGATGTTTTAAATATTATTCTGTGTGCAGTTGTTAGTTGCAGGTAGTTGAGGTAGTTCAAGCCAGTTCAGAGAGTGAAGAGTGGTACAGTGCTGGGTAGAGTGTTTGGCTTTTGTTGCGAATTTGGTGATTATGTTATAACAAGTCTCAAGTTTAGACTTTAGGGAGGATTGGATATTAGTAAGTAGAGGAGCCCCATATAAGAGAGAGAGGGTAAAAGGTAAGTGGAAGGTAGGACTTGTTTTGTGGAAGGGCTAAGGAAGTGTTTGTGCCAATAGAGGATTCCTACCTTCTGATGAGTTTTGATGATGCTATGATGTATATGTAAGTCAAATTTCACTTGTTCATTTATAGTTTTGTATGGGGAACAACACTGATTGCTGTGCTACTTTGAGAAAGAATAGTGAAGTGGGCTTTGTTTAAAGGGGTTGACCAAATAGGGTGAATAGCATGAGCTTGGTTTTATTTTATTTGGGTTAAGAGATAGGTGATTATTGTATATCCAGGTCTCAGTGGAGGTAAAGGCCAATTGATTTATATGTTGTGGATCAGATATGGGCTTGGCAGAGCATATAATAGTCTGCGTATTGAATAAGTGATCCTTGACCTAGTGATGAATGAAAGCTATTGATGAAAATGCTGAATAGGAGGGGCCCTAGAATTGAGCCTTGGGGGATGGCAGTAGAGGTGTTAAGATATGGGGAGAGGGAATGTTGCCATTTAACAGCATGTTGTCTATGTGCTAAGTAGCTTGAGAACCAGTTTAGAGAGGAGGGGAAAATGCCAGTCTTACAGAGCTGGGTAAAAAGTACACGGTAGGAGATGGTGTCAAATGCTTTTAAAAGGTCTAAGAATAGGGAGGAGACAAAAATTACCAATGTTTTGGGCTCTATTAATTGTGTCCATAAAGCATATGAGGGCAGTTGTGGTGCTATGGCCAGGCCTGAATCCGTGTTGTGTGGGAGATAGGATTTGGTTGTGAAGTATAAAGTTTAGTATTTGAATATGTATGCATTTTTCCAAGATCTTTGAGATAGGAGATAGAATGGCTATTGGTCTGAAGTTTGAGATATCAGAATTGTTGCCACCTATGTGAAGAGGAAAAATAAATGCTATTTCCAGATTTTGGGGACATGAGATTCTTGGATGGATCTGTTTAGAAAAATGGATATATGGTAGGCAGTAGCTTCAGCTGCTATTTTTAGGAATTGTGTTGCTCTATTTTGTTGCCATCCTTGTGCCATGGGCAGGGGTATTTATTATACATAATTCAGGGGATCTTCTCTTGGAATATCCTCCTGTAGGAGGTATCATTCTGAAGTACTGCAGAATGCAGTGTCACACTCATTGCTTTGCCTTAATGGTAGTTGATAGTTTTTGTGAGCAGGAACCTTCTTAGACTGAAATGTTAATTAGGCTGAGTTTGTGCCTTGTGTAGCATGTACCCTAGAACTAGTTTGTACTGTTCAAACAGACAGGACTTGCCACCAGTAGTAGCTATCAGGGTAAATTATTATGATGCCAGATTAGTCCATAGCAAGTTTAGAATTATTGTTGTACTTGCTATGCGATTGGTGAAAATTCAAGTCCTGATTTGCTAACCACAATGCCTGTCATTCACTGTAGGGCAGGTTTGGCAAGAACATGGAGAATGACTTTTAGATTTTAAGATGATTTGAAAGAGGTTTTGGCAAGCTGTCTGGTGACTCAGTAGGGAGAGACATGATATTGCCCAAGCTGGCCTCAACTAGTGAAGACATGCTAACTTTGACAAGAACATTGTCTGGAGGTGGAAGAAATAATTTATTGAAGTAACTAATGATTGGATCCATTTATTTATATGAAGACACTGACATTACAGTACTGCTGCACTGCTGTAACACTGCTGTGTGAGTGCCTGAGACTGAGGAAGTAAAATGTTGACTGTGTTGGACATTGATGGAGTCTCATCTATAATGTGTCTTTTCAATGTAGGGTGGTACTATATGGCTTCATAAAGTGCTATTATGGTTCCCATTTTCTAGAAAAAAGGAGGGTGGTACCCTAATTTGGTAGCCCTTAATGCGCTTGTAGAAAGGTCATATCCTTCAGCCTTCCTGAGATATTCTGTACCTTTGAGTTGGACGAACCTCTGACTGAGGAGGAACAATATAGAGGCAGTCTTATTCTAATAACAGCAGAACAGCTCTTTGTCCTTACACTGATATTGGAGGTGCACAGGAGTTGAGGAGTTTAATAGCCTTTACATGTGTTTTCTGGACTGGGAGAAGCCATACCACTTTATGCCCAGAATTTCTTGGAGGAAGTGCTCTCTATTACTTAGTATTTGAAGTATTTGAAGAACCAGAATTGTGTCCATCCTCTTGACATTAAGTCAAATACATTAAAAATGGGCATTACTTCCATCGGCAGGTTACAAAGGGGCAAGCAGGCTCTGAAGGGTATCCCATTTGAGGTCATGTGGGTTACTTTTGTTGCAGAAATATTGATTTCTTGTTTTCAAGTGATTGTGATATGGGATATCCACTAGAATGTTTTGCAGATGAAAACAGAGGAGTTTGGATGATAAAAATCACCATCCTCCATCTCCCCACCTAGTTCCAACATTTTTATCTGTCTTTTCCTGCAATCACTAGCCACATTTTCCTATGCAACCACACTGGACCTTACCTATTGTTCTGTCTTTTGTCCAACTATGACCCCAGTCCATAGCTCTGGGGACATCTTCCTTGCCCCCTCTCATTATCTATGCACCTACTCAATTTGCTGCATAAACCTTACTCATCTTTGGTCTCTTTTCCCACATGAGATAAAAAAATCTCCTAATGTTGTGTACCATCATCTTTGCCTTTAGATTCTTATTCCCAACCCCTAATTTTAAATTGCACAGTGTAGTTGTCAGTGATAACTACTGGCCACATCCAGAATTCTGTCCTGTTTTGGTATAGCCCCACAATGGCTAGTTGAACCCCCTCCATTTTCAAGACCCCATCCAACTGCGATTCTATTTCCATGATAAATCTTAGAATCACCCAGTCTATTCCTAGCCAAAAATGTAACAATCTTTACTCCACTCCTTTATTATTTTACCAACCTTTCTGTCCTCCTTGCTGGTTCTGGCAGCTCATATTATAGGAGGTTACTAGGCTAACATCCCCAGGGCCCTTACAACCCTAGCTAAGTTCAAGTTGTGTTCCCAAGGGTGACTGGTTCAAGCAGACACTAAAATCAGCACCTATTGCCCCTGTCCAAGAGGGACAGAGGTGGAACCCCCGGGGTGAATTTCTGGTTACCCATCCATTCATCCAAATTACGCTTAAATAGGGACAATGAGGAGTTTTGTTTAACATGAATAGGAAGTTTGTTCCAAAGGTGGGACAACCTTTGTGAGACAAATCTGTCTCTCCAGCAAGTTTCGTTGCTGTCACATACCAGGTTAAGGTCCTTTAAGTGAATTACCCCATGTGCCATTTGAACTTCGAATGTGCAGAATTTCTATTAAAGCTGGGTCAGAGATTGCTCTATATGAAAGGCACAGGTTGCCTTTGAGCAGTCCGTATGACACAGAAAAAAGTGACAATGATTTCAGTCTGTCTGGATAGGACAGATCTTGAAGACCCTGAATTTTCTTTGTAAGGAACTGTTGTGGTCTTTGCAATTGCTACAGGTGTTTGGAAAGGAACATACCAAAGAGAATGTTGTACTCTATTATTGGCCTGATGAGGGAAGAATACAGGGAGGGTTATAACTTCTTTTTTTTTGAGGCAGTGTGCTTACTTATGAGATGAGCAATATAAAATGCCCTTCTTACCACTGTGGAGACATGGTGATTGAAGTTAAGGTTTCTGTTGAACTGTGTGTCCGGATCTCTCACCAATGACCGTGGGCTTAGGGTATTGCTACTGATGTGGTAGTTTACAGGAACATCACCCTTGCTGAAGGGGATGATAAAGTATTTTTTGCATTAAGTTTAAGACCATGAATTTAGCACTAATCATTAGTCTGAGTAAGAACTTTTTACAGGATGGTGACATCACTAGGGGTGTCAATAATTGCTCGCAGTTTGCATTCATCAGCAAACTGTGTTAGCCACAGCCCTTTAGTTTTAGCCTGCACTTCAGGGAAGTAGATTCCAAACAGTAGTGGTCCCAGAACTGATCCCTGTTACAGGTTACAGGTCTAATGGAGGAGGGGGAGTCCCCTATTTTGACCGTATGAGTTCTGTCAGTGAGACAGTTCTTATTTCTTACTCTACAGTAGCAGTTATTGGGCTATACTTGGTTCTGCTCTCACTCCTCACCTCCATGGGATAATGTTTGCTCTCCCCTCTAACCTCACATTTAGTGTCCTGTTTTACACATTTCCAACCCATTTCTGAGCATCAGTACACCTTCTGAGCTAAGATGGAGCTTGTCCCTGACACAGAACTGATCTCTCTGCCAAACCTCCCTTCATTCTCCTGATATCCCCACCCAGATTTTCCTTACATGGTATCAAAGAAAGCCATTATGCTGCCTGACCTTTCTCCATCTTCCATATGCTGGTTAGTGATATAGATGACATTTCTTAAAATGCTTTATACTATTCTCTTTCCTGACACATCTCTGCAGTTTCCATGATCTTACTTGAAACCATCTTGTCTACATCTTGTGATAGGTAATAGACATGTGTGCAGCAAAACATGTATCCAGCCCTCCCTCTTAGTAATCACCTCCATAGCCTTCTCCATTATTGTACCATAACTGTCCATCTTACTTAACAGGTCTCTTAAGACTCTTAGTGACTAGGTTTTTAGCCATCAAAACACACTTCTCTGTTCCTACACTACAAATTCTCTCCTTCACTTCCTGTTTTGTGATACTACTTCCATTCAACCTTCTCATGCAGCTGCATTAGCCCCAAGCTTCCTTATTTACGTGCAAGTTGCCTTTGTCCTGGAATGCTCTTCATTTATTTTTTGCCCATGCTGTACTGTTCCCAAAAACCCTATTCACCATTAGCTATTCCCGGTTCACTCTGATCTTATTCCCACACTTTTCTACTTCCTCTCCTCCTGCTATACCTTCTCTCCACTCTACCAATTAACCTTTCTTCTGTTGTGTCTCTTTAGAGGGCAGTACTGTCCTATTCACTTCAATGCACTGAGTAGCTATGTGAATAAATGGCCACAGTTTTCCCCTCTTTTAACAGAACTGACATACGTAGATATCTGAATGACTTTTTTTCTTGATATGATATCTCACATCCAGTTTTGAGGTTTTCTTATGGACCTCATTGGTTCTTTCAAGCTTTTTTTTTAAAGTTGTTTCGGGTTTCAACTTTGTTACTTAAGAAGTTAACTTTTGAGTGTTTCTGTCATTTCACACTGAGTTAGTTGGAAGAAGGGCACTGAACAAACTAGTTGTTTGTTAGTAGAGGCTGTGTGTCTGAGCACATGTTCCAGTCCATCTTAGTTTAGCCAAAGCCAGTATAGCATTTCAGTGAGAGGGAAGTGTTTATGGTCATTGGCTGATAGGGGTTACCTGGACTACAGCTTGAAGTAAGTGCCTCATTGGTTCTTTCAAGCTTTTTTTAATGTTTCAGATTTCAACTTTGTTACTTAAGAAGTTAACTTGTGAGTGTTTCTGCCATTTCACACTGAGCTAATCGGAGGAAGGGCACTTAGCAAACTGATCTGTGATATGCAACATTAAGTATCCTGTTTTTTGCTAATATTTATGAGTTATTGATAGCACTTTTATTGTCTGCTGCATACTTTTCTAGCTAGTTTCACTGTGTGTGAGGTATTAACTGGACATTTTCAAAAATTGTTAAGCATCTGTTTGGCTTTGTTTGTTCTGATTTTTGTTTTCCCACCCGCCTCCCTATTGATATCCTGTTCTTATACTTGGTGGCTTTGCAGTTACCCACCACTACTATACATTTGATCTGGGACACTCTTCCCAGTCTAGTCATTACCTCATTCTACCTAATACAGGGAGAACATCTGAGAGGCCAACCCAGTTAGTTTCTTAACCTTGAATTATCTTCTGGTCCTCCTTTCTCCCTTTCCACTTTACAAGCCTTCTAGCTTATCAGTGGGAGTGGTAATCACTAGGTAGCTTATCTACAAAAAAATAAATAAATAAATAAAATTATGTATCGCCGCATAGCTAGGGTTAAACCATTCCCAGTGCCATAAAGTCTGCTCTTTGAATTTTCCCTTAGAACTAGCCAGTTTTAGTTTTAGCAATCAAATCTGTTTCTTTGAGCTCAGCACTTGTTCAGAACTCGTTGTAAGCACTAAATAAGCTACAAATTAATACAGCACTCAACTTTCCTCACTTGTCTAGAGGAAAACAGTTTTTAGAACTTAATAAATAAGCACCTATCCAGGCATGTACTTACTAAATAAGCACCTATCCAGACATGTCTAAGGGTCAGCTCCCAGTGTTTTCTCCTGTCTACCTGATGAATCTGGGCATCTTGGGGCAATGCAGCAATTGCCTCATTGTACACAGACAACCCTCTCCTCCTACCACCCAACACTACAACCCATGAGAGATGCACTTATATAGCCAAACTGTAAGCAAAGCTCTCTTCACCCAAGAGTGGACTAGACAGTCAAGAGGAGAAGGTAAACACTTGCACCACACCACACTCATCACATAGTCCCTCAAAACCTATACCACCAAAACACACACATAGAAACACAAAACACACACCTACATTCACGGAGGCTCTCAATAAAAATCTGCCTAAGCAACTGGGACCTCCAAAGCAGAAATGCAAGCAGCCTCCACCCCCCAACACAACCCAAATGATACATAGCCAACAAACTCAGTGTGTCACTCAGCCATGGCCGATAAGGCATAACAATGTACCAACACTCTAGTCATAGGTGACTCTATAGTCAGGCACACTGATGTTCTACTCTCCAGGCTAAACAAGTAGAAAGTTACTGTCAGCTGCCTGTTGTGTGCCAGGATCTGCCACATAACGCACTCACTCAGGTCATTCCACAACAAGTACTAATATGATTGTCATTGTCCATGTTGGTGTGAATGACCTGAGACGTACCTCCCTGGACTACATGAAAAGAGACATCTTGTAGCCCAGGTAGGTATGACCCTAGCCCTGAGTAGCATCCTGCCATCACCCAGAATGATACCACAGTACAAGGACAAAATGATTGATTTCAACAATTGGCTAAGCTTCTGGTGTCATTCTAAGGGGATCCAGTTTCTGACTGCCTGGGATGACATGATCTACAGACCATGATACTTTGCCAGAGATGGGCTGCACCTGTCGGTCTTGGGATTACGGATACTGGCTAATGCTCTTGCCACTCCTATAGTGTCTTTTTTAGGTAAGGTTCAAATGACAAATTCACCACTGTAACAGGTACAAGCAAGCAAAATCTGAGGGAAATTCTATTCAGTGCTAGAAGTCTAAACCTCAAAATGCACTCACTCAAGGCACTCCTTAAAATGGAAAACATAGACATCTGTAAAGTGACAGAGACCTGGTTTAAGGCTCCAGTGAGCAGAGAGCACCCCTGCATTACCAGGCTATAATTCATACTACAACTTTCGGCCACCTAACTTGGACTGAAACACTAAATGAGGAGGCGTGCCCATATTCATTAAGGATATCCACACCTCCAGGCTAGTTGCTCAGCATAATGCATCTGAGATTATCCAAGTACAACTAACTGTGGGCAAGACCGCAATCCAAATTGTAACTTGCTACAGATCCCCCACCATGCCCCAGGATTCCCACTCCTCATTTCTTGATACACTGGAAAATGTTAGGATACAATCTAACATCCTAATAATGGGCGATTTCAACTACCCCACCATTAACTGGGAAAGCTACTCATGTACCAATTCTTTTGCTAAACGTTTTCTGGAATTCATAAATTCCAAAGCCTTGGATCAACTTATCCATACCCCCACCAGGGGCAGCAATATCCTAGACCCGGTCATTACCAACATGGGCAACTGGTGTTCCACACTAGAGGTCAGTTCCTCGTTGGTCAGATCCGACTACAAGCTAATCACCCTGGACATCCACAACCTGCCCCCACCACCCATTAGGGAAACCACCATAAAAAAATGTCTCCAAAGCCAACTGCATGCTTCTTAAGACAGAAGTGGCAAACTTCATGACACCCATGCAGACGGACAGTAGAGGTACGACTGCTGAATCCTACACAAATGCACTTTATAAGTACTTACACGAGTGCATGGATCGTGCAGTCCCTAAAAGAACCAAAATGCTATCCTCCAAAAAAAGGAAGCAAATTTGGTGGTCCTCTGCCATAAACAAACTTTGCAACAGAAGAAAGAAACTGTTGCAAAAAAGAGTAAAATCCCATGATTGGAGGAACTCCCTGGTCAGCCTCAGTAAGAAACTGAGATCCATCATAAAATCCTCCAAAGCTAGTTATGAAAACAAAATTGCCACTGATTCTAAAGACAACCACAAAGCATTCTATAGCTATGTCAAGAATCTCAATGGCAACACTCAGATCTGTCCAGAGTTACAGCACAATGGCAGTAAATGTACAGAACCAACTGATATTGCCAACATCCTGGCAGATAGGTTCAGTGCTAACTTTACCCCCCTCTTACCCCCTAAAGGGCCCATCTCTATACTGGAAGAATGCAAAGTTCCTGTAATCACAGCTGCACAGGTAAAAACCACACTCTCCAAAGCCAAGACACAGCATCCATTGGACCTGACAACATCCCAGGCTGTGTTCTACATGAACTATAGAACGAACTGGCAGTCCACCTAAGTACCATGCTCAGTCACAACCTTACCTCAGGCTTTGTGCCCACTGAATGGTGCACAGCGATGGTCATCCCACTCCACAAAGGGGCGCCAACATGGACCCTGGGAACTACCACCCCATTAGCCTGACTAGCCTGGTCTGCAAGGCTATGGAATGTATCATCATGGAACTTATAAACAATGACATTAGTAATCTCCAAACTCTGTACCCCACCCATTTCGGGTTTGTAAAAGGCAGATCATGTCTCCTAAACCTGATAGACTTCTTTGAAGCGGTCACCAAAACCGTAGATGAGGGTAAGGTGGTTCACACAGCCTATCTAGATCTCGCCAAGGCTTTCGACACCATCCCTCACTCTGGATTTATAGATAAACTCACTAAACTAGGTATAAATCCCTATGTCACAAGATGGGTTGCCAACTGGTTCACTCACAGAACCCATACTGTGAAAGTAGCAGACTTCAAATCTGACTTCAGACCAGTGACAAGTGGAGTACCATAGGGTTCAATCCTGGGTCCTCTCCTGTTTGGCATCTACTTCTCTGAAGTACAGGCTAACACAGAAGGTCTTTGGCTAACGAAGTTTGCAGATGACTGCAAACTAGGAGCCATAATTGAAACTCCTAATGATGTGGACATCCTACAAAAGGGCCTCACTAAGACAGATGCCTGGTGTCAAAGCCATGGCCTCAAGCTCAATGCCAAAAAGTGCATTGTCATCCCTTTTGGTAAAAACTCTGTACCTATGAACTACCACATAGGCGGTAGTCTACTTAACACCGAAACTCTGATAAGAGACTTTGGGGCACAGGTGGACAGTAGTCTCTTCTTTGATAATCACATTGCCACAGTAGTCAGGAAATCCTTCTATGTGGCACACCTCATCACAAAAGGTTTCTCATCCAGGAAAAAAGTGGTCATTGTTCCCCCTCTACTCCTCACTCATTAGACCCATTATAGAATACAGCATCCCTTTTGGTATGTACATCACTAGACATCAACAACAACTAGATAGGCCACAGAAATACCTCACAAAGAGGATTACTGGCCTCAAACAGATGCCCTATGCAGACCGTCTCACAAAACTCCAGCTTTACTCTGTCGCATATTGTCTACTCAGAGGCATTCTCTGCCTAACATACAAAGCTATGTCATATCCAGAGCTGTTGGACATGCTCCACTTAAAGTAATCCCAATCCCTCTGAGCTACACACTCTAGGGACCTAAACCTTGTCACCACAATAAACAGAACATGCTGGAGGGATAGATTCCTGTCCCAGAGACTTCCTATACTCTGGAACAAACTACCTATCTATATCAAACAAAGCTCCTCGTTAGCACTGTTTAAGAAAAATCTTGATGACTGGATGGGAGATATGAAATTCACCCCGGGGATCACTTCTGTGGCTCTGCTCGACAGTGGCACAGGAAAATAATTTTCTTGGGTGGCGAAAACCAGGGTACCTTTTTGGCTAGGCTTATATAGGCCCTAGGGCCAATAGCCTAGTACCTACCTATGAAACTATGAATATCCTTCCTTTCTGTTAATACACAAAAAGTCACGGGTAGCGACCTTTATTTATAGGAAACATAGCCAATTATTTAATTTTATATATTTCAAATTCTTCTGATTGTTGCAAATAATATAAATAAAAATAATGAAAAGATCCATTCCTGCAGTTTTTTCCTCAGTTGAGTCAAGACTAAATCGGTTTTATGTTTTTGAATGTTTGTGTGAAGCCTTGCTGCCCTTCATCATGTATATATTTAAGCAGGGAGCACACACTGTGACGATTTCTGTGCCTATTGCATGACCTCAAGCCTTCATAATTATTATGGAGCATCTATTCCTATTCACCTCTCTAACAATTCAGAGGTCTCATCTGTACAGAGCGTGAGTGGGCATGTGCTCACCTGTAGTTTTGTTTCCTTCTTATTACTGCATCATTTGTTAATGTAAACACCAGGTTTAGGCATCTTCCAGGCAACTAGCAAATGTACAGCAGACTCCGTTGCTCTGAAACAGTAAGATTTCCCTTTCTGATGTTTGTTTAACACAAGTCCAGTCGACCATCTTATAAATCTAGTTCATGCTTTTCAGTCCAGCACTTGCTTACTAGCCAGTCACATAGGATTAAACAAAACTGAAAAAACTTGCAAAAGGTAAATTACAAATGACCTATAGCAGATTCCTTTTTGGGACTTGATAAAATTGATGGGTATCCTCTATCAACAGGATTTACAACAAAAGGAAGAAACTGTTGTCCAAGGGTAAAAAGGAACAAATTCCAAATCAGAAAAACTCCCTCCTCTGCCTAAACAAGCAAATTCGATCACTAGTGATAAACTCCAGAGCCAATTATGAGTTGAAACTAGCCTACAAAACAAAGGGAAACCACAAGTCCTTCTTCAGTTATGTTAGGAACCTCCATGGCAAAGCCCAAGTTTGTTCCGAACTAGTACTTAATGGTACCACTTACACTGATCCTGCTGACTTAGCCAACCTGCTAGCTGATAGGTTCAGTGCAAACGTCATGCCCTTATCACCCCCAAAAGGCCCCGTCGACATCCCCGATACTTATCCCACACCTCACATCTCCATAGATCAAGTGTTAAAGGCCCTATTCAAGGCAAAGAACACAGCTTCCATGGGATATGATAGTATCCCAGGCTATATTCTGCACCATCTGCAGCAAGAACTAGCTTTGCCATTGAGCACCCTCTTTAGCCACAGCATAATTAAAGCCTTCATTCCAGCAGAGTGGAGAACTGCCATTGCCATCCCCTTGCACAAAGGTGGTGCCACTGCTGAACCAAGAAACTATTGCCCCATTAGTTTGACAAGTCTGATATGTATAGCCATGGAGTGCATTATTATGGATCTCATAAACAAGGACATAGGCAATTTCCAAGCAATCGACCCCACCCAATTCAGATGTTTGAGGGGCAGATCTTGCCTATTGAACCTAGTTTACTTCTTTGAGACAGTCACCAAGGCCGTGGATGTGGGAAAGTCAGTACATACAGTTTACCCTGACTTGTCCAAGGCCTTTGATACAATCCCCCAATCAGGCATCATCAAAAAGCTAACACAACTTGGGGTTAATCCCTGTCTCATCAGATGGATGGCTACCTGGCTCACAGGTAGGGCACACAAGGTCAAAACAGGCACCACCACATCCAACAGCAGACTTGTCGCTAGTGGTGATCCCCAGGGATCTGTCTTAGGATCTCGACTGTTTGGCATCCACTTCTCAGAAGTCCAGGCAAAGACAAAAGGCCTGTGGCTGACCATGTTTGTGAATGACTGTAAGTTGGGTGTTGTCACTGACTCCTCAAATGACGTTAACATACTGCAAGAGGGTCTCACAGCTACAAATAACTGGTGCCAAAGTCATGGCCTTAAGTTAAATACAAAAAAAATGTATTATTATACCATTCGGCAGAAACATGGCCTTTACTAATTACCACATCAACAGCAACCTCCTAAGCACACAACCCGTGGTGAGAGACCTAAGTACTCAGGTTGACAACAATCTCATATTCAACCATCATTTGACAGCAGTGGTCAGAAAAGCCTTTTATTTGGTTCATCTCATAAGTAAAGGGATTGCATCCAGAAAAAAGGAGGCTATTACCTCTCTGTACTCCTCCATCATTAGACCTATAATTGAGTATAATGCCCCATTTTTTATGTACCTCTCCAAACACCTGCACCAACTGGAAAGGCCACAGAAATACCTCACAAAGAGAATCCATGGCCTCCAACAGCTGTCCCATGTGGACAGGCTCAAATCACTATCAGTGTACTCAGTATCATACAGATTGCTCAGAGGTGATCTGTGTCTCACCTGCAAGGCAATATCAGACCCTGCCTACTAGAGATGCTCCATATCCATAAGTCTAACTTCTCACGCATTACCTGCTCTGTAGTCCTAAATCTAATATGTGGCATCAACAAAACCTGCTGGAGAGACAGGTTTGTCTCCCAGGGGCTGCCTCATTTATGGAATAGACTTCCCATACATGTCAGAGTACCTCGCTGATCCTCTTTAAGGCAACCTTGATGAGTGGACGGGAAACCACAAATTTGTCCCAGGGATTTCCACCTGTATCCCTCAGTGACAGGGGTGACAGGTGCTGACTGAGGTTTCTCTTTTGGGGATAAACTCTTGGCTAGGCCTGTAAGGGCCCCATGGCCATTAACCTAGTAACCTCCTATGATCCTATGTTATGTTTGCATCACCTCCAGGCTCCTTATTTTTGTGTGAGTTGCTTTTGTCCTGGGATACACCTCATATGCTTTCTGCCCTTCCTATACTCTTAAAATAAACTCTATCTACTGGACCATGCATGGTTTATATATCTTTCTGAGGACTGCCTTCAGACAGCAATCCCTTACTGGGAGCACACAGCCAGTCAGGATTTTATTAGACAGGCAGGAGGAAAGAAAATTCAGGAAATGGCAGGGAAGTAGCATAGACATTTTTCAGATTTTTCTATAACCTGAACAGCAGAGCTGCATGAAGAAGGGTCTTCCTATTTTTACTGAAATCATGCTTGAAGAATAATGTATTAATCTTGTTATTACCAGAAGCTACCAACGTAGAGAGAAAAAAACACCCTAGGAGACTGGACAGTCTTAAAATGTCTTACTGACAAGAGATTTCAGAAGATAGCTAGAAGAGATACTTTTGGAAATTAGGGATTCTTCAGTTCCTACATTAGGGCAGAGATTTAAGGACTGTTGCAAATATAAAATGGAGCTGAGTCTAATTTCAGATGTATGATTAAATAACTTAATATTTATTTATATTTTTTAAATGGCCAGGTTGACTGCTTTGGAGTCCATTTGCAGCCATGATATGTGCCCACTGAAAGATTAACCCCAGGATTTAATAACGCCTACACTAAGTATACACCATTCTGAGTGAACAGACAACACAGACATAGCACACACCTTGTTCCTCCTAATTTTAGTTTTCCTACTCATATTCGTGCGGTTTTAAATATTAACAGGGATTCATAAAACTTACCACAAAGTGTAGACTACATGTACATGTAGTGTAATCTTTCTCAGTGACTAGAAACCACAAACCACAAAAAATTCTGATAAGAATGTTCTCGAATACATATCATGTACACTTAGTGTAGGCTTTATTGAACCTGGCCCAAACTGTACCTTGGGGACTGGGCAGTTTTCAAACCACCCCCACCCCAAACATTCTTGTTTTTAGGACCATATATGTGCTTATTTGGATTCACATTCCTAGTTACATTAAATGTATACTTATCTACCATGATGTCTTAAATGATATTCATTTTTATAAAGCAGTTTTTGTGCTTGTTTGAAATTTGAATAGTCTTAAACATTTTCCCAGCAATATTTGAAAGAAAATTTACTAATTAATAAAATTATTAATTTCAGAGCATTTCAATTATAAAATACCACTCAAACTGCTGCTGTAAAAATCCATCAGTGTCTGAGCTTCTTTGATTATATACACCTCATGTGTTTGATAGTGACAAAGATGGCCACTGCAAAATATTCCAACTTGCTAAGTAGTACAGTAAATCCAAGCTAATGATTGTTTAGCTGGATCATGGCAGTACAGTCAGCCATTTTCATCTACAAACAGTAGAAATACCCAGCAATTACATCCACATTGTTGACAGTATACACTTCAGATGTCTGACTGTGGTAAAAAATACAACAACAATAATAATTGTACACAACAATGGATGTCAAATTTGCATCTCACAAACACAGTATGCATAGTAAAGTATTCCAACGTGCTTAACAAACATGCATTCTAGCCCTGCAAAGGCTGATTAATGACTGTTTAAATTTACCAAATGACAAGAGTATAATGTACATTCATCAACAGACAGCCCCCATCAACAGTTATAGCTACCCAATGAATGTGTATACACTACATGACTGAGTGTGCTAAAATAAGGGACAGTAAAGGTATTCCAACTTTATTTCACACAAACACTTGTCACAGTAAAGTATTTCAACTTGTTTCACAAGAATCACAAAGGCAGTGTGGAGAGAATGGCAGCAGTGAATCATTGCAATCTACAGACATCCATTGTATCCAGCAATTAAAGCAGCTGTTTTGCAGTGTGCACCACAGATGTCTGAATGTAAAAAATAAACTAAATATTGTTTATTTCATCCAGACAATAGCAGATTCATAGATATTCCAATGCCACTGAGTCGCATAAATATTCTTGATTTTCTAGTACCATCCTTAGGCAGCACTTCATTTCTCTATGAAGGCCATAATCATCAATCTTTAGTAAATTTATTGATACCCATACAGTCATTTATTTTATGCTTAAAAAATAAAGCGAGTTGCACTGCTTAATATGCAGTGCAGTTTATTCCAGAAGTTTGGGATGTAGGTTATAAACCTATCTCTCTATTGTGTTTTATTTACTTGTTGTTGAAGATTTAGGTCCCTTGCTGTAGTATTGATTGAGCTATTGGACTTTTGGAGAAACAGGAGGTCCAGGACAATCAGATCTCTAATATTCACATAGTGCAAGACAGAGATCTGCCCTCAAAAATCTGTAAGAAACACGATAAAGTGATAGAACATCTAGTCGCTTTTAGTAGCATAGGGACTTTAGGCCTGTGATCTTTTTGGTTAGGAACCTATGGGTTTTTTCCTAATTGTTTGCTAAGTTTAGTGAGATAAATGGGGGGGGTGTATTGTACTGGAAAGCTGGCCTGATCAGTGCTGAGTATAAGAGAGAAATTGCCAGTTTAGACTTCGTAAACATTCTCTTTAGCAATTAGATCAACTAAATAAAAGGATTTCCTTACCACCATTGTTCATGATGGTCAATAGAAAGGGAGTTATCAACCCAAGTACCTAGGTTCCCTAACTATATTTTCATTTTGCAGAGATGCGTTTTCTAGACAGTATGATGAGAGCAGAAACTGTCTACCAAAACTGATGATATTGTGCTTTTAGACTGAGCACATGTTTAGTACACCAAGAGGCCGGATTATTCTGTAGGGTTTAGGTGTCATGGGGTGACATAACAACAACTCCCATTGTGCAATTATCTGCAGACTTTGTTATCCAGAGGTCTTCACTTCATGCTTGTAAATCTAAGAAGTAAATACTAAAAAGTTGAGGTCCCAGCACAGAACCTTGAGGGACACTTTTGGTCAATTTCATACTTTCAGATAAATCCCCTGCAATTTGCACTAAGAGGGTTCTGTCTTTCAGAAAGTTTCCTATCCATTTCACCATATAGGGGTCGATTGTAAAGCATTTAGCTTTTGTGTTACAGCATGGGGAATGGTGTCAAAGACCTAAGCCAGGTCAAGGTGCGCTATGCATGACCACCATGTACAGCCTCCTTAACATTTTTGAGGAGATTTACCAGATTAAATAGACAGGGTCTATCTTTCATGATACCAAACTGTTGGTGTTTTAGTCTAACAGAATTATTGATACAACAAGGAAGGACAAAAACTGCAGTAGACCACGTCCATTAACCACAAAACAAATGAAATAAAAATGAACAATAGAAACATTAACTAATTTAATAGAACAAAGCTTTCAGGTTTCCCCTGTACACTGAAGAAGTCTTGATACCACAGTTTATAAGCTGAGTTCTACGATGTTCTGTGACTCAGCAGATGAAATGTTTAAGGCTGTAAGTCCAGCCTTATACAGAGGCATCACTACTGCTGTGCACCATTAATCAGGGACAAAATGTGTCGGCAAGAGCATTTTTAACACTATCAATTAAGTAACACACTATATTGTCAGGTCTCATGAGGAAGCATTTTTAATGTTGGTTAGCACTTCTAGTAAATGATCTTAAGGGAGTCAGATATTTTGGGGCTTTGGATAGAAGTCCCACTGGTGAGTTGGTGCTAGTTTTGTTCCCAAGTATATTATCAAGGTCTGTTGGGTCAGAATGACAGGTACTACTATGAATTAGTCCAGAGCAAAGTAGGTTATTAATTCTTAACTTTCTAGCATAGATAAAGTAGGAAGTATCTTTGGCTTCAGAGGCCAGCCTAAGTTCACGGGTTCCTTTCATTGATCTGATAGTGTTTTTCAGTTTCTTTTGTAATGCTTTTGAAATTATCCTTGTGAAGAGGGGTTGGTGATCTAACAAATAATTTAAAGAGTTTCTTTCTATTGCTGTACAGTTTATTTATAGTGGCAGACCTCCAGGGTAGTTTGTTTTTGAAATTCCCACAATACCTTATTCTAGAAGGAGCTGATAGTGTTTTCCTTAATCTCATTACAGCCGAGTGACGTCTACAGGCGTTTCTGCAGTTACCTCCTACTGCTCCTCTAGGCGTCAAGTATTTCTTAATCATATTTGCATTAATAATTCCAAACCCATGCTACGTACAACGTATCAGAATATTTTATCTTGAAGCATATATGATTGCAAACACAATTGTATTGATATATATGACCTCTGTCAATAAGTATTTGTTAGAACTGTAAGGTGATAATGTCATTTTTTAAAATCAAATACCAGAAGAGTAGTGCAAGAGGTGGCCATACTGGTAGAATTAGATAAAAAATGTTGTGTTTTCTGGAGATTTATTTACCAACTGCTCAAGAGAATTTTTGTCTGTTAAATCTAGGAATTTTTGGGCATACTCTACATTAAAGTTGTGTGTGCCCCAGTTTATTGAAAGGTAGTCACACAAAATGATGGCGTATTTGCTAACAGTGAGATCATGTAGAACACTGATGAATTTTATGTGCTCATCAAGGGTCAAAGAAGGTGTTTTGTAACAGTTAGTTGATACTTAATCGTATCCAGTGTCATGCGAATTTCAGTGGGCTCAGATTGTGGGTCTCTAGGGATCTGCATGTTGGTGTTACGTTTAGTCACAAATACAGAGATTCAATCAAAATTTCCATTGGGTCTAAAGGCACGGAAAACAGAAAGTCCTGTTGTGGACGAAGTGGTCTCTTTACAATTACACCAAGTCACAGAAACTACACTAATCATGGATAGTTTCCAAGATGCAGGAGTGCCTCAATATCAGGTAATTTATTGTTTAGACTTCTGGTCTTGAGAAGAACAATCATAATGTGATCCAATTTTAGAACTGATATGTTAGTTATGTTGTAATGTTCATCAACTGGACTCTGCCTAAAAAGACACTGTGGTGTAGCATATGCTTTAGCCATTATGCAAACGCCTTTGAACAAGAGGTGCAGACCATCTTTGGCCTTAACAAAGTATGAGAAATCATTTTGTACTTTGTCTAATTAGGCTGACATTATATAATTACAGGTGTGGACACAAGAATAGTTTGATATGTTCAAGCAGAATGATTTAGCAATTACAAAATGCTACATTGTGAGACTTAACATGGCAATTCATAACATGATGACCAATTTAAAACTGCTATTCTGTATCTCTAAAGCAATACACTAATTAGTATGATCTGTACATTCATCTAAACCTGGCTTTTTCCTGAATGTACCACTGTAATGTGGTATAAAAAGTTTGTCCACGCAGTTGGGCAACAGGATACCCAGCAGTAAATAACATGAAATATAAGTTTTTGCAAGCCTCACCCTATCTGCCTTTACCATAAATGTTGACCCAGTCAGAAATGAAACCTAGCTCACCAGTAAGGAAGGCAGGGGAGCAGGTTATTGTCATTTCCTGGTATATAGTTTCTGCTGCTTTTTTTGCGCAGCTGATATGTAGTTTAATAGACCTGCCAGCTTGTATTCTGATACCAGATACTGTTTGAGAGTCTGCACGCTTAGTGGCTGTGTACTGTCCTGTGTATTGCCATCTAAGTAGATGCACAAATACACACATACACATGGAAAATAAATAGATGTAACTTCTCTGTACAAAACAGAAATAGACTCCAAGCCTGCAATTACAACTCATCCAGTAATTGTATACAACCAAATGGATGGCATCCCTCTGAATCTGAAGTTAAAATAAGTAAGTTCTGCAACTCTTTCTTATCTCATTAAGACTAACAACTAATGAATACCAGATGCTATGAGAGGGTAATGAGGTGTTGGGAAGTGGGTTTCTCAGACATTCACAGAAGTATATGAACAAGGATGACATTGTAGCGTCTAAAGCTCTGCTGCATACTAGTGTGACCCCAGTTTGGGTGTCTAAGTTCTAGTCACTCAGCATCATATATGGCTACTGCCTGATAAACATTTAGTAAGTAACCAGGCTCTAAATGGTTATGTAAATAGAAACGGATTCAAAGTGATGTGGTGCTTTTTCAGAAGAGTAGGGATAGTGCATTAATTGCCTACCATGAAGTTTGAAAAATATTTGAACTGTTTGTTTTTATATTCTAAAATTCTGTGAGGATCCGTATGACAATACATGCGTGCGTTACACCTGTTTTACCAGGCATGCAGACTTGTAGAAAAAGAATGTAATCCACAGACTGACTACTGACTTTTATCAGCCCTCAGCCAATCCACAGGTAAAAAGTCTTGCAAGTAAACACATCATTAAAACATCACAGTTTGTGAGACACTGTAGCTTTATTTAAGCAGTACTCTGTAAACAGGGATTATATTTTTTTATTTTATTTATTTAACAGTTGTTTACTGGGAAACAGAGCCCATTTTCAGCAGAGGCCCAGGGAGAAATGCTCTAGATGCATGTCTTTGGAATCTGGGCCGAAACCCATGCGAATGCAAGGAGGACATGCAGACTCCACACAGAAGGCACCCCAGCCACAAACTGAACCAGAGAACCTGTTCTGTGAGGTGACAGTGTTAACGTCTGCATTAATAATAATAATAGTATTGTTACTTGTGCTTTATGCAAGCAGTTTTGCCCCACACGGTCTAGGTTATGTAAATAATGCATGACCAGGATTTTTTTGAGGCTCAGTACTGAAGACAGAGGATCTGTACATCCCCAGAAGGTCAATATTCACACAATAACAAATTCCTTGGAGGGATTACTGAGCTTAGAGAATGGGCTATCTGCTTAATTGTTTTCTATTTGTTTTTTTTTTAATTACTGTTTTTTAAATATTTTTGATGTAAAATAGTTCCTCTGCCCATTGTTTCAAACTGTAGTATATGTGATTGTTGTTGGAAGATGTATTTTACATCCAAAGTGTACATTATGAAAGTATACATATGTGTGTGTTCATACAAACACACATACAAACCCACACAAGTTTTTCCTTTTTCTTTTTTATTTACTTATTATCTTAATTTAGTGCTCGCTATTTGGCAAGTGTAAAAAATGGCAGCTGTTTAGTTTCTTTACTATCTGAGCTTCACAACAGATTAATTTGCTTCCATGAAGTGGCAGATTCATTTTTCAGTGGGCTTTACATGTACATTAACACCCTGCTGGAGAATGTGTGTTCTCTAGTCAGAGCGAGAATGTGCAGATTGCCCCTTCGATAATAGTGTTTTATGCAGCATATTAAGTTAGTTTTCTGAATACATTACTTGTTTTTGCAGTTGGATCTTTTTTATTTTAATTTTAGAACTATACAATGGATGAAACTGTGAGGATACACCACGAGAAGTCCAATTGAAGAAAAAGTCTTACTTTATTCCAACGAAAACATAAAATAAAAACAAGGATGAGCGCTTTCGCGTGCACCATGCACGCTTCATCAGATCTATTTAAAATATGGTGGTCTTCTCTTTATATAGTATGCATTAATCAGTAAAGAGAACTAAATCAGCAAACAAATGTCTAATTAAGGGTGTTACCACCAATTAGAATTTTAAAGTGTCCCAGTGCATCTCTCCATTATATCTTCTTCTCATTAAAATCATAAATTTCATATACATAGATTAATTAAGCACATTAAAAAACATCTAAAAACATCTAAAACATTTAAAAAGCAACACGTCTAATACATTTAATTCAGTTTGAAAAAATATATGTACCATACAGCCTAACTAACCGTCTAAATTATATTGAATCACAGAAATCAACGTGATGTTAAGTTGACAGCAGCATTTGCAAGTATCTGCATTACATTGTATCGTACATGCTGCTAGCGCTATAAAAATAGCGTAACAAAATTGTTGCAAGTAGTTATTAAGTATATATACATCGCACACTGTTCTTGTGCAACATTGTTATCTTGCTACTAATATATACGATGTAACAATTGTCAGTTAGAAACAGTCTATCTATATTCAGTAATCCTAACGTCTTGTAGCACCTATAAGTAATGCAATAAATCGGACAATCTGTTCGTGATTTAAACACGGATCCATGCTGTATTTGGTCTATACGGCAATTTTAATTAATTACTGCACGAGACATCGTGCTTAGTAAGGTTGCAATGGAAATCACCTAACTAAATAAATACATCCTCTAATATATATATACCTGGTATAATGATTGATATGTGACAACTAATATATAATAAACGATGACAGAGACCTACAGGAACTTACAAAATAGAGTATTAAAAGATATAAAACATGCATTCCAGTTAAACAAACCATCACAAAGTAAAAATAATAAAAGTACTGAACCAACATGGCTGGATGGCAAAGGAGCTGTATCTTTATTAGAGATACATAACCAAGTAAGCGTTGGCACAATAATCAAATCGCTTCCTAAGGCTGAAGTAATATAATCCTACAAAACTATTTAAAGCACTACTCATTCAATCAAATGCTTGACATTTACTTCTACCTATAGAAACCACTTACATCACTCAATTAACAGAATACAACTATTTCATTAAAAACAGGTGCATATAGACTTTAAAATATGAAGCTCTATCATAAATGTGTTAATATACCTATGCTTAAAAATGTGTGTGTGTGTGTGTGTGTGTGTGTGTGTGTGTGTGTGTGTGTGTGTGTGTGTATATATATATATATATATATATATATATATATATATATACAAAATACATATATACACATGAAAAATAATAAGTAAATGTTCAATGTCTTAGTGGTCATGCTTTTAAAAATGGTTTCAGAGACAACATACCATTTAAACCAGGTGGTTTATCGGCATTAAAGTATAATATCCATTTTTGTTCGATCATCTCAGGTAAATTTTTTATATCACCCCCTCTTATTCCATCTTCTATAATTTCTAGCACTAAAAATTTAAAAGTATGTTCACTCCCTTCCTTAAAAACTTCCTTAAAAATTCTAAAAACTAGCTGTGCTAATGCATTGGTCTCTTTTACAATCTTAATGTCCTTATAATGCACTAAAATTATTTTCTTTAAGGAACAATTAGTTTTGGCTATGTAAAAAGCATAGCATGTTCGACAAAAACTAAAATATACTATATTCCTAGTTTTGCAATCGCCATAGAAATTAAGTTCTATTTTAAAATTTGCATGTGGATGTAAAAAATATGCTCCCGTATATACGTGCTTAAATGCTGCGGAATTCCTACAGATATATGTTCCTACCCTACTTGATTGCAAATCATTCATATATCCATGTGCTCTATAACACAAATGTCTTTTCAAAGACTTATTATTTTTAAAAGAAAAGTGTGGTATTTTGTCAGTTACATCTTTTAATTCTTCTATGGTACTTAAAATATTCCAATTATTTTTTATAACTTTACAAACTTTGTTTATATCACTGGAATATGAAAGTGGGACCCTAAGAGTATTATTAATATTTATTCTCTCTTGTTCAATCCCATTTGCAACCCTATCCATGCAGCATGGTCTACATTTACCTTGCCTCTCTTTCCATGCATTAGTAATACAAATAATCTATCTCTTTTTCTTTATAGCCTCTGCTTAAGAAATCTTGTTTAAGGGATTGGATTGCTAGTTCTAATTGCGCATCATTATTATACAACCTCATAATTCTAAAAAATTGTCCTTTCATAACATTACACATAACGTGCCTCAGATGCATGCTATTATTATGTAATACGTTGTTCTTCCTGATAGGCTTCCTGTATAAACTAGTCTCCAAATTTCTCATCTCTGTCTTGCTAATCCTTACATCAAGAAATGTTATCTATTCAAGAGAATATTTATATGTAAACCTGAGAAAAGTACTGTAGTATGTAGATACTCTATAAATTTCTGAAGGATATCCTCAGGGCCTTCCCATAATAAAAATGTGTCATCCACAAAACGTACATACCATGCTATATATCTACTATATTCATTGTCACGTAACACTTTAGTTGTTTCCCACTGTACTAGTGCTAAGTTGGCATAGCTATTCGCACATGCTGTGCCCATAGCTACGCCAACTTTCTGTAGAAAAAACTCTTTTTCAAATATGAACACATTATTCTCCAGAATTATTTCCAATAAAGTGCACAACAAATTAACTTTTGCATTACTAAACTGCTTTTCATTCAAGAACTCTCTAATATTTTCGATTCCCCATTCATTCGGGATTACAGTAAATAGAGATTCTATATATAATGTTACTAAAACATATTCATCATTCAAACCTACAGCTTTGATATATAACCTCTGTAGGAATGACTTAGTGTCCTTCAACACTGTCTCACAACCTTCCAGTAATGGATGTAATTTTTTTTCTACGAAGACTGATAGAGGTTCTGTTGCCCACACTTTACTGGACACTATAGAGTGCATAGGTAGGCACTTTGCATGTTTATGGATTTTTGGCAGTCTGTACATAGTTGGAATAAGGAGGTGTTCAACATTAAAATAATTAAATAAATTCTAAGATATCATCCCTGTTATCAGCATAACAGATATTAAAAAATGAAACTTTTTCAATCACTCCTGTTACAGTATGGTTAGAAACACATAAATATGAATTACTATCATCAAACAACTTTTTCATTTGCTCAATATTTAAATCTCTATCCAGAACTATAATCCCTCCACCCTCATCAGCTAGTCTTATCTCTAATGAGTACATGTATTTTAATTCACATAATGCAGTATATTCATCTGGTTTCTTATTATAAAATGTTGTTTTGTTATCATTACAAAATACATCTCTAATCTGTTTTTCACATAGGTTAACAAAAGCTTCGACCATTGGATGTGGGGGTGGGACAAAAGTACTTGGTTTCTTAAAAATATCAAAATTATGAGCTATATTAAGAAACATTGTTTTTAACATTAGTGTTCTTCCAAATAATTTCAAGTCTTTCAGTACATCCACCAAATTAGCTCTCTGTGCTGGGATAAAGGATAGACCTTTCCCCAATAAAGACATTTGTGCTGTAGTTAAAGTTTGAGAAGAAATGTTCACTACCAAACCTGTCATTGTCATCTCCATGTTTTCACCTGATTCGGTGGATTGTCCATACTCTGTAGGTGCTAGACTCTTCCTTTCCTTCCTCGACTCCTGGATTGTTCTTTGATCGGAAAAGGATTCTTCAGAGTAAAAGAAGCTGCTGTTGTGGTTTTCGGTGTTATAGTGAAAGTCGTTACTCCCAAAAAAGAAGGCAAAATATCTTGTCTCCCTGTTGTCACTTTTTGAGTTGGTGAACCAGACTTCTTTTTCTTCTTGGCACCTGTTATATCCTTTGTTTCCACTCCAGAATGGGGTGACTGATTTGTCTGACTCTTTCTTGTAGCTCCCGATAATCCTTGTACATCTAGTGGTTGTGAAGGGCCTTCAGTCACGTCTAGGGGTGTGTTGATTAGTTGTTGCACTGTTTTTCTTACATTGGAACTATCCAACTATAACCATCACAAAGCCCTGCTAATCTCAGTGAAGGAAGTAATTTAAAGATTTATGAGTGTGCCTTGAGCCTTACTCACTAACATTCTGCTACCAGTATAAGCCCTAACACTGACTTCATTAATGTCTGGTTTCGCCTTTCACCCTTGCTAATATCTTAAACCACATGTGCTAATGTACGGAAAGAGTTAAAAGATGCTCAGTAAGAGAACTAGGTAGGGAGATTGCCTTTGTAGTGAGTTCAGTATTCCATAATTTTGTACAAAAGGGTGAGTCTGCTTAGCATTCTTTATTGAAGGAGTCAGAACAGAGCAAGCAAAAAACACATTATTAATGGGCCATACAGATAGGATTTTAGTAAGTGATGGGCAGTAGCCTAAGAGTAAGATTTAGAAAATTAGTAGGCATAGTAGAAAAGCAGGTGTAAGGGAGACTCTTAGCTTTTGATAGCATGAGACAGTTGTACTCTTGACAAGAGGACTGTGCCATAAGTTTACATATTTTTGTGAAATTTGAGTTTTGTCAATGTTTATAATAGTGAGGTAAAAATGGAGGGAGACTATATTTCTGTACATATAAGAGAACAGTTTCCTAATAGTTTTGCTTGTTTCAACAGTTAAAAATCATGTGGCTTTATATCAGGGTTTAAGCGATATTGATATCTTGTATTACAGTCCACATAAAAGAAGGACGACAGAGAAGCCTGGATAATTGCATAAAGATATTCAGAAAATGGCAGAAGTCCACCCATTCAAGAAATGAGATGACTTCTGCTGGCAGTGCAGACAGTCATGACCTTGACTGTTCTGAGATCAAAAAGTAATGTTTTGCTTACGAGCTAAGTGGAAGGGGTGACTAGGTGAGACTGAACTTTGACGCCAATACTTCCTGATAAGGTAACATATCTGATGAGAATCATACCATCAGAGTAGCATAGTATGGGCTCCCAAGTATTTTGTACGAGGTTAGACTTTAGAAAGACTGAAAATAGGAGGATGGCCCAGAAGAGAGCTTTGTGGGATCCACAGAATTGTGAAAAGGCTAAAGGATTTACACAAAGATCCCTTGACCTTGACCCCCTGTTAAACAATTACTAAGCTTGCTGTGTAACAAGTTTAATGCAGTGGGTCCTGTTATTAGTTCACTTAATAGGAGTAGGTCTGTTGTGAAGTCATATGCCTTCTTGCGATCAGCGAATATGACTCTATATCATTTTCTATGGCATTAAAAAAGGCTTGATTAGGAAGTAATGCCATAAGAAGTATCATGACCCTTTTTGAATCTGCATTTAGACGCAGAAAATAGGTCATGGTGACTTAAATAATCTGACAGCTGGAGATAGACAGCTTTTTTTAATGAGTAACTGGTATGTGAGAGTATATAGGAAGGAGAAAATAACTGGAGACTCCCTCCATGAGAGTAAAGGACTTCCACAGAAGGAGAGGTTGGTTATGTGTATTAGAGGAAGATAGAGTATGATGGAATATGATGCAGATGTAATCTGTTACAGGATGGTCAGAGATGGGGATAGACTGTTTCTTGAATTGTTATATTTTTTGGTAAGAAAGGAAATTAATCAGTTTATAGTGTAGATTCTATGTTTTGAGCTGAAGCTGTAAAGCATGGTTTGGGTACTAAGCAAAGAGTGGCCAGATGTTTCAAATAGGTATCAGGAATTATGGTAATGGGTGGCCATGGTGGTGCAGCGGTTAGCGTTGCCACCTCACAGCAAGAGGTTCTCCAGTTCAAATCTCAGCTGGGGTGCCTTCTGTGCGGAGTCTGCATGTCCTCCCTGTGGTCACGTGAGATTCCTCCGGGTGCTCCGGTTTCCTCCCACATCCCAAAGACATGCAGTAGGTGGATTGGACATTCTAAATTGGCCCTAGGCGTGAGTGTGTGTGTGTGCCTTCTATGGAAGGTTGGGTGCTGGGCTGGCAACTCGACACCATAAAACTCTACTGCCAATCATGAGCGGACAGATGATCTGCTGTGGCAACCGCTAACCAGGAAAAGCAGAAAGAAGAAGAAGAAGATTAGGAATTATGGTAATGGAGGCAGGGGGCTCACAGAGGAGGATAAATGCTTCAGTCTGAATGTGGCTAGTCAGACATGACCAAAATCATTCATTTAGATGGTTAACTACAGACCAATATTCTCTTGGATTTTGAAGACTAACATTGAACACAATGAAGAAATGCTGCCTGTACAAGCAACGGCAATGATAATCATACAGTATCTGCACCAGATGGCACAGCAAAATTATAGAAATACATACATACCCTGGAAGACTATAGAGTGTAAATAGAGATTATAAAGTCATTAATGGGGAGGTAGAGTACAGGTGATACATAATGAAAACAAGTGTTAACATTATGGTAGAGGAAGTGTGACTGAGCGCTGGGAGGAAGTATTTTTGTCATACAGGCCATTGTAGTCTACTGGAGTGACCTTCATTATGGAGTACAAAACTATGATGGAATTCCTGCATACACAATATAGACATAAAGCATTTCTAGTTAGAGCTGTAAGTAAGTGGAACAATGACTAAGATGAAGAAAACAGCTTAAATATTAAATATATTAAGTGACAGACTAGGAGAGCCAAGCAGTGTTTGTCTGACAACAAATAATATATATTAAATTAGAGTACGTCACTGAAGAAAGTATTTTATGGAGACATAAGTGTGGTACAGAACTTGTGGAAATTAAACTTGTCAGAGGGTTAAATAATTTACAATGAGATGGAAAAATATCTTTTTAGTCTTAATTATTTAAAATTATGGAAAACATCACAACACCAACATATTGAGAAAAATATGGATAATTTAGTTTCATAAATTATAGCCACATTCTGCATTCTGTGTTCTTGTTTGCTAATGTTTTTTTTTCAGAGAAAAAGGAGGCATACAGTTAAACAATGTGCAAGTAATGGTAACTTCTTTTCACACAGTACTGGCAATGCGGGCCTCTTGTTTTCAAGAATATAACGGGATGAAATAGTTTTAAATACATTGCATCTGATTTTGCAGTTAAGATAGAAAAAAGAGAAAGAACATGATAAATAGTATTTCTTCTTGACATCCACAGTTGTGAAGGTTTATATTCTATAGTTTAACATATTTTCTGAGTACATTTTTTATGGCTTTATGATTTTGATCTATACATTTTTATAAAGCATCCTGATCAGCATGCACACATACATATACATATATCAGCTTGAGCAGTGATTATAGAGTATGTTCAAAACATAACTCTTGAAGTTTTTTGTACAAGACACAGAGCTAATAGGCTAAGACATAAGAATGATTAATGTTACCTATAATATTACATTCTCCCAAAAGTATGACAGAAGACTGAATAAAAGATGGAGTTGAGCACATTAAACCTTGCTGCAGGGTAAAGGCTTTCTCCTTAAAATGTTATTTGTTTTCTTCATTTGTCAGAACTGTGTTTATAAAAGAAAATTATTTTTCTCATGAGATGCTGGAGCTGACCATAGATTGCCATAAGAACAAGACAGTGTGATGTATCTCCAGACAGGTCAAGAGGGAAACAGAATCCATAGCTCTCGGGAGAATTACTCATTGGTGTTGTAAGAAGTGGAGAACATTTATTTTATGAAAAGTAAAATGCCATTCAACATCTGTGGTGTACTCCACATACCACTTGTTCATGTGTTTACTTCCTCAGTTCCTCTTAAAATCTTTTGCATGTTTTTTTTCTGACAGGGAATCAGGGAAAAAAAAATCTAGGTTATTTTTGTCTGTTCAGCTGCATGTGACAGAACGGAATAAGCAGTGATTCTCCTAAAGTTTGTCAGCATTGCTACTATTACTACAAATGAAGAAATATATTTAAAGAAGTACAAAACATAACTTATTCAGTTATACTTTCCATGGCAACATATTTCACTGCTGCTTTTATATGTCTTCAACTTCTTATCTTAGCTGTTCATCACAAGGTTACCTACTAGAAATGTCCGTGTGGTGTTCTTGTGGATACATTTCTGTATAAATTTGTGTGGATGACCCACACTTTCTAAAGGTTGTAATGGAGAAGAACATAACTCACTGTGTTAAATTCCCTAGTGTTGAACTGATCACCGTATTCCAAAGCAAGTCAGTGTCAGTGCAGTTAAGACGTATACCAACAATGGGGTTTTCCATTTTCATCACATTTTGTGGCTGTGGATGAGAATTTAATGTTGTATCTTTCGGCTTTTCCCGGTTAGGGGTTGCCACAGCGGAACTCCAGTCCGCTAATGATTGGCAGTAGATTTTTACGTACTGAGTTGCCAGCCCTAACATACAACCTTCAAAGAAGGTACATCCATTCACGCACGTCTCCACACAGAAGACGCTTTAGCTGAGAATCAAACAGGACAATGTCTTACTGTGAGGCGACAACGGTACCGCAGCACCACCACCGCAGCAAGCATGGATGAGAATTTAATACGCAATGAAAACAGTAGAATTAATAAGACTAGTAGTGATGAAGATCTATCCTTTGTAACAATTGATAGACTGAAATGACTGTATTAGAAGCTGAAGATTCTTCAGAGATGGTCAGCAAAGATATTCTTGTAATTGGAGATTCAGTTATTAGAGGAACTGATACATATATTTGCAAAGATGATAATGAACATCGAGTAGTGTTATGCTTGCCAGGAGCAAAAATAGAAGATGTGTTCAGACAGGATGGTATGCGTTTGTCTAGATCAGGGAAGAGAATTTTTGCAGCAGATATTTTGCAATATTTGACAAACACTAGCCAGGATTTTTGCCAGGTCAAAAATGTAACAGTTCACAGATAGCAACATTTGATGCATCTCTGATGGTTGTTAATGCTGGGAGCATTAATAATAAAGCGTTTTTATTAGAAAATTTGCTACGTTCCCACAAGGTTGATGTTGTTATAGTTTGTGAAACATGGTTAAAGAGCAATGACTGGAAACCAGTTCTGTAAGGGTATAAATGTTTTTACTGTAACAGACATTCTAACATAAAATCAGGTGGAGGTGTTATGATAGGGATTAAAGATAGCTATGAGACTTGTGATTGTTACATGTTCAGTGATAACACCAATACTATAGACTGTGTAACTGTGACAGTAAAGACAACCCTGGAACATATAACAATTGGAGTGTACAAACCACCAAAGTCAAGTACAGATGACCTAGAGGAATTTATACATTTCTTACAGGAAACACAGGAGGGAAGGATAATATTAGCTGGGGACTTAAATTTACCAGAAACAGACTGGAATAATATTGATTCAACAACGTTAGTAAAGAAATTATTCACAGAGTATATTCAGGAACAACAAATGCTTCAGATTGTAAAAAAACCTACCAGGGGATGGAATATACTAGATATTGTTTGTGTTCCTAAAGAAATTACTGTAACTTCAAATCAAGTTTTACCACCATTGATGTGCAGTGATCATGGAAAGAGTACAGTGGAAATATACTAAGGGCATCCATGGATGTGAAGATTTAAGTTATTATGAAAGACTAAGATATCTGAACTTGTACAGTGTCTCTTATAGATATTTAAGAGGAGATCTTATTCAGGTATATAGGGCATTTAGAGACAACTACTTCTGGGAATGTTTGGGGTTATCAAAAAGTACTAGAGAATCATCAGACACCCTATGTAGAAGATTCTATATGAATGAGAAGTTTACTAATTGGTTCTCTGACAGAGTAGCTGATGCATGGAACAGACTACCAAATTACATTAAAGCAAGTACTAGTTTAGATATTTTTAAGAACAGCCTGGACATTTATTATGGGAACAAGTGTTTTGGCATATTGGCAAGCTAGAAGGGCTATAATGCCCGTGCTTGAAACATTTGTATGTATGTATGTGGAGTTGGTATATGTGAGTTTAGTGATGTAGGGGACTTGAAAACAAACAAACAAACGAAAACTTATTTGAAAGATTTTTATTAGGTTGAGTCCTCATATGGTTCAACCAGGTAAGTTGAGCTCTTGTTGAGTTTTGCTTTGTGGGTTGCACAGTTAATGCTAAAGATTTTTGCCTTTTATGGACATAACATATCAGCAGAAGATAAAATAAAAATTATAGGTAGTCAGTAAGAAGCCTGAAAGTTGAGATTTTGCTTCCTCTGATCTCTATAAAGGGTCATTAAGTTGTTAGCCAGTTTCCTTACCACTGTGACCCACAAAAAGATAAGGAAAACCATTACAAAAATAATCATCTGATGTAAATCTTTATTGATTCCTTACTGATAGGACTTCAGTTCCGTTCTCGGAACCAACATGGCCGTTTCCAAGCTGTCGCCAGCCAAAAACTCTCAGCTAAGACCTACCCATAATGCCCCTCTCATAGTCTCTTCAGATCTCATTTGCCGTGTTCGTCGTCAGATGTGCCAAACCTTCTCTCTCAAAGCTAAGTGGAAAATGTGTGTATTTTTGTGTAGTTTCTCTCAAAACTTTGCCTTTTTTAGTCAGTCTCACTAATTTCTCTTCTCGCCTGTAAACTGCTTCTACTTCCTGTCCTCTACCTTTGGTAGTTACCCTTACACCATCGTTGGTACTCTCCTTCTCTCCTACTTTTGGTAGGCCCTCCTTTTACCACTTGTGGTATTTCTAGATACCATTGTTGGTACTCTTTTCTTTCCCTTTTTATACCTCACAAAAAGAAAAAAAAAAAAAAAACGTTCTCCTTTCACTTGTTGTTTCCTTTCTTGGTAGTTTTTTGTCAGCGTACATTATGTCAGAAAAAGCTAAATTGGGGTTTAAGCAGTGCGACAAGTGTGGGCAAAAGATGCCCAACTCAGAAGGTCATGCTCAGTGCATTTATTGTTTGGGCATGGACCATATAAATGCTTCATGTGTCATCTGCTCTAGTTTCAGTAATTGCACTCTAGCCGAGCACAAAAACAAACTGATTTTGAAAGGTTTAATCAAAACGCCTTTTTTGGAGGCTCTCTCTGGGATGGCGGTCTCACCACCTCCTAAATCCAAGAAACACAAGGAGAAAAGGAGTCACTGGGTTCCTACATCTCCATCCATTATGGAACTGAGTCTACACTGAGCTTCTCCAGTGCCCTCAGAGCAGACAACTTTGGCACCAGGCTCTGTGTCTTCTCCCTGGGTGCCGTCTCTGATGTTAACTCCTATTACGGTTCCAGCCTTGGCACCATTGTCTCCGGTGCCATCCTTAGTCCTGACACTGGCTTTGATGACCACTTTAGCACCATCCCTGGCCACTGTGCTGATAGCTTATTTGGCTCCACAGACTCTGTTCGTGAGGATGAACACCTCCCAAGAACCAGATACTATCCAACTTATGACCCTTTTTTGGGGCACCAATTTAGCCCCTTTCTTGAAAGACCTGACTCTCCTTCAGCAGCCTCCTATAGATCCACCAGGAGCTTTTCTGAACAAGATTTAGTGCGGTTTGTGGACCAGCTTCTGGCAGCTAGAGGACTGCCCACCCTGGCTAGACCTTCCATTCCATTTGGCACAGAAACCTTCACAGCATACTCACCAGTATATCCTCCTCCAGCCTCTTTCCAGGCTCTGGAGATCTCAGTACTGATGACCACCCTGGTGCATACTGTTTCAGCTCCAACTGTGAGTTTCCCCTGTTGGCACCGACCTCCCTTGGTGCATCGGCTCCATTGAAACTGATACACTCTAGGAGCAGAGTTTTGGCTGTCGGCACAGTGGTTCCTAGTCCAGTGCCTATTTTGTCACTGGCATCATCTATGTCCATGGCTCCAACAGCTTCCAGTCCTCTTGGAGCTCCTCACCTGGAGGTAGGCTCCTCAGGGCAGGGTGTGACCCTGGTTCCAAGGTTGTCCTTCTCTGTTCCTGACTCCCATCCCTCCTTGAGCGGTCCTGCTTTCCAGGTGATGGAGAGGATCCTTGCTTTCACAGGCTCGCAGTCAGCACCAATGGCAGCAACACCAGAACCCCCCTCTAGCATGCAGCTGTCCCAACCCCCTACTATAGCATGCTGGGCATGGGAGCCACAAGATCTTCCCTTGAAGGGAACTCTTTCTCCGGAGTCCAGTTCAGAAGATCCCACTGGGGAGCCACCATGGAAGAAACAGTGCAAGAAGAAGCACCTTGATTCCCCTGAGGAATCTATCACTGAGGACACTGATTGCGATGAGGGAGAAGGGTCCACATTGTCTCCACCAGAAGACGTCTCATTTGGAGACATTCTCGAAATCCTCAAGCAGAGGGGAGACTGGAAGTCCTCTAACCCTTCTTTGGAGGAACTGGTGTTCTTCCAGGTCTTCCGTGCCCAGCCATCTACTTCCTGGGTGACCCCACCTGCGGATGTGCTCATAAAGTTGATCGTGCAGCATGCCTGAAAGTCCCCAGACAATGTAGAACCTATCCCCTGGAGGACAGACAAAATTTTATCCACCCCGAAGATCAGCCCAATTTGTCCAAGCAGTTGACAGTTGATTCCATGGTCGTGGCAGTACCCACCAAGAGGGAACTGGCAGAAGATAGTTCCACTGTCCATCTCCCAAACAGGGAGTCTTGGGCCATGCACAGTCTGGGGAAGCAGACCTACTCTTCAACGACCTTTGCCATGCGGTCACTGAACTATCTGGCACACTTCACTCACCTCCAAAGAGACCTAATTTCTGAAATGTCTACCTCTTTGGTGGGGGTACTGCCTGATGAGGTGTGTGACACTGTTGCCTCACAGCTATCTACCCTAGAAATTATCTCAAACTTCTTAATGCATTTGATATCTCACACAACCGAGGGGGCAGCGCGAGCTGTAGCATCAGGCATTGTCATGAGATGTCATGCTTGGATGCGTTTGTGTGATTTCGCAGACCCCTTTAAATCTTCCTTCATCAACCCGCCTGTCGACGAATCTTCACTTCTTTGTCCCAAAGAACGAGACACACTAGCACGAAGTGAGAAAGATGGAAAGACCTTGACTGCTGTAGGCATATGTTTTTCCACTACCCAGAGGTCCTATTCCAGGAACCAGAGTGGAGGGAAATTGTGGTTCAAAAAGTCCCAAGGATCTTTTCAGGACACTCGTGGTGAGCAATCCCCCTGAGGCAGAGGAGGCAACTCATCTGGAAGATGCCCTTTTCAGGGCAGAAGGAGGTCTGCATAACCAGGGGGCTAGAGTTTCCTTCTCTGGCTGACCCTACAAGCACTCCTGAGCAGCGGCCTGATTGCTTTCCTCTGGAAGCAGTCGGGTGTCATTTTTCTCTGCACCTACCAGCCTGGCAACTTACTACTACCGATGCTTGGATGCAGAGAATAATATCCAGAGGCTATAATATCCCATTCGATCTAACTCCCAGACCCGTCAAACAAACCCCCAATGTGCCACCCAATCAGAGGGAGGTAGCAGCCTTAGAAATAGAAAAGCTGCTAAGAAAAAGTGTCATCCAACCAGTCCCACCAGACCAGAGAGGATCCGTGTTTTATTCAAGGTTCTTTTTAGTGCCAAAAAAGACAGGGGATTGGAGACCAATCCTGGATCTCAACCTATTGAACAAATTTATGAAACCTCAAAAATTCCAGATGGTCACGGTTCTCCCTTTTCTAGGAAAGGAAAACTGGATGTGCTCTATAGATCTCCAGGATGAGTATTACCACATAAAGATGGATTAGCGCTCCCGGAGATTTCTCCGCTTCTGGCTGCGAGCCATTCACTACCAGTTCAAGGTACTGCCATTCGGTCTCCCGATAGCCCCCCCACCGAGTGTTCACCAAATGTATGGCAGTTTAGTAGCTCATCTTCGACTACAAGGATTCCAGGTGTTTCCGTATCTGGATGACTGGCTCCTTACCACCACAACCAGGAATCTTCTAATCCACAGCCTCTCTTACACTCAAGACCTCACTATCCGCTTGGGGATTACAATCAACAAGGACAAATCTCAAATGTCCCCAACAAAAACACTGGAATTTATTGGAGTGATCATTGATGCAACATTATGTCAAGCTTCCCTCCCTCCTCACAGGCTTTCAAAAATAAGACACCAGATCCAAGTCCTCCTTCCACAGACCTTTGTATCAGCACACCTTGTACTGCAACTCTTAGGCCATATGGCAGCAGCCATTACCATAGTACCACTGGCGAGGTTGGACATGAGACTATTAAAGTGGTTCCTTTCTTCACAATGGTCGATCTTAACCCACCCACTCGACCACATGATACGCCTTACAAACCTTTGCAAGAAAGAAATACTATGGTGGATGAAGCCAGAATCAAATCTTTAGTGTCGACTCTTCTGTCTTCCCCAGCCCAGGGCCATAGTGACCATGGACGCTTCCCTGTTAGAGTGGGAGGGGGGCATTTCCAGGGAAAGATGGTCCAAGGCACCTGGTCCCCCATGGAGGCCAATTTGCACATAAATGTCCTGGAACTGAGGGCAGTTCTCTTAGCATTTCAAGCGTTCCATACATCCCTCCCTTCCGGGACCATTCCATTTCAGTTGGACAACATGTCAGTCATCTGGTATGTAAGCAAACAAGGTGGAACCAGGTCTTACCCCCTGTGTTGGGAAGCCATGAGGATTTGGCACTGGGTGCTAGCTTCCAACCACTTTCTTATAGCAATGCACATTCCTGGGAGTTCCATCCTTATTGCAGACAATCTGAGCAGGAACATCCTGATGCCTCATGAGTGGTCCCTCAGTCCTGTAATAGCAGATCGTATCTTCCGCCATTGGGGCAGGCCTTGCTGCAATCTGTTTGCTTCCCCTCTAAACAACAAATGCAGAAGCTACTTTGCCCTGATCCCCCCTCAGGGGGAATCACCGAGGGATGCTCTAACGCATGATTGGTGCCCAGGTCTACTGTATGCCTTTCCCCCATTTCCCCTCATCCCAAAATTCCTCCAGAAAGCTCAAAGGTTGGGAAGCAAAGTGATCCTCATTGCCCCTTATTGGCCCCGTCAAGTCTGGTTTCCTTTCTTATGGCCTCATCTGAATCACAGCCCGTGGATCCTGGATCAATCGCAAGGTCTGCTAGTTCACCCTCAGGGACTGATTCACCCCAATCTCCACTGCCTCAAGCTCACAGCTTGGTTTCTCCACTTCTGATGATTGCTAGGCTACCTGATATTTCACCTCCTGTCTATGAGATTCTTCTGGCTTCACACAAACCTTCCACCAGAAAAATTTATTCTAGTAAATGGGCTAGGTTCTTTACATGGGCCAAAGATCAGGACATAGACCCTTTCTCTATGCCTATTCAGAAGATCCTACAGTACCTGATTACTCTTCTACATGCAGGAGCCTCAGCATCAACAATTATTGTACATTTAGCAGCTATTGCAAATTTTCATAATGGATTTGATAATTTTTCTGTTATGTCACACCATCTGTGCAAAACCTTTTTGAAAGGAGTATTACATGTTAAACCTTCTGTCAAGCCCCCCATAGAACCCTGGGACTTGACTTTGGTACTTCAATCATTAACAAGCCCTCCTTTCAAACCGTCTGATTCATGTGGTATAAAATTATTATTATGGAAGACTCTACTTCTAGTAGCCCTTACCTCAGCGAGAAGAGTATCTGAGTTGCAAGCCTTGAGTATCAAAGAGACCTTACTTGAACTTCCGCAGGGATAGAGTGTCCATTCGTACTGACCCTTCCTTTTTGCCCAAGGCCATTTCTGGATTTTCAATCAACCAATCTATTGACCTGCCGGTTTTCTTCCCTCAGCATTCAAACAGATGGAAGTATCTTTTGTACACCCTTGATGTTCATAGGCAGCTTTGCTTTTATTTGGACAGAACTAAAGCTTTCAGAAAAATGGATCAATTGTTTGTGGCCTTTGTGGGACCAAGATTGGGTAAACCTGTCTCCAAAGTGTCTCTATCCTCCTGGCTTAGAAACGTCATTACCTTCATCTACCATCAGAATAAACTATCCTTACCTTCCAGAGTAAAGGCACATTCCACTAGATCAGTACCTACTTCTGTGGCTTTTCATTCCAGAGCCTCTACGAACGATATCTGTGCAGCAGCCACTTGGGCAAGACCTCATACCTTTATCACTCATTAAAAATTGGATTTGGCCTCCAGGGGATGAGCATCTTTTGGTTCTGTGGTGCTCAGGAATATCCTTCCTTAGGGCCACCCAGGACTCAAGTAGCTGGGGACTCGGTCCTATCAGTAAGGAATGAATAAAGATTTACAACATCAGATAAAGAAGTTATGTCTTACCATAACATTCCATCTGTGTTGTAGATCTTTATTCATTCGTTACTTCCCGCCCTCCTTCCCCCTGCCTGGACTCCTGGTGGACTTTAGGAACTCCTGGTTAAGGTATTTGCTCAGACAGAGCTTCCTACTGTCTCTCTTATTATTTCTATAATATAGGGGCAGGCAGGAAAACTCGATCTGAAGAGACTATGAGAGGGGCATTATGGGTAGGTCTTAGCTGAGAGTTTTTGGCTGGCGCGAGCTTGGAAACGGCTGTGTCAGTTCCAAGGATGGAACCGAAGTCCTATCAGTAATGAATGAATAAAGATCTACAACACAGATGGAACATTATGGAAAGACATAACTTCTTTTTATTTAAAACTGACTATACTACTGATGAAAGCCTTGCTGCTGAAACCGGTCTAGTTTCAGTTTTATTAAACTACTTTTGAACCTTCCTTGGTGCTGGCCTTTTTTCTAATTTTGGGTCTAACCCCTCTAAACAACAAATGCAGAAGCTACTTTGCCCTGATCCCCCCTCAGGGGGAATCACCGAGGGATGCTCTAACGCATGATTGGTGCCCAGGTCTACTGTATGCCTTTCCCCCATTTCCCCTCATCCCAAAATTCCTCCAGAAAGCTCAAAGGTTGGGAAGCAAAGTGATCCTCATTGCCCCTTATTGGCCCCGTCAAGTCTGGTTTCCTTTCTTATGGCCTCATCTGAATCACAGCCCGTGGATCCTGGATCAATCGCAAGGTCTGCTATTTCACCCTCAGGGACTGATTCACCCCAATCTCCACTGCCTCAAGCTCACAGCTTGGTTTCTCCACTTCTGATGATTGCTAGGCTACCTGATATTTCACCTCCTGTCTATGAGATTCTTCTGGCTTCACACAAACCTTCCACCAGAAAAATTTATTCTAGTAAATGGGCTAGGTTCTTTACATGGGCCAAAGATCAGGACATAGACCCTTTCTCTATGCCTATTCAGAAGATCCTACAGTACCTGATTACTCTTCTACATGCAGGAGCCTCAGCATCAACAATTATTGTACATTTAGCAGCTATTGCAAATTTTCATAATGGATTTGATAATTTTTCTGTTATGTCACACCATCTGTGCAAAACCTTTTTGAAAGGAGTATTACATGTTAAACCTTCTGTCAAGCCCCCCATAGAACCCTGGGACTTGACTTTGGTACTTCAATCATTAACAAGCCCTCCTTTCAAACCGTCTGATTCATGTGGTATAAAATTATTATTATGGAAGACTCTACTTCTAGTAGCCCTTACCTCAGCGAGAAGAGTATCTGAGTTGCAAGCCTTGAGTATCAAAGAGACCTTACTTGAACTTCCGCAGGGATAGAGTGTCCATTCGTACTGACCCTTCCTTTTGCCCAAGGCCATTTCTGGATTTTCAATCAACCAATCTATTGACCTGCGGTTTTCTTCCCTCAGCATTCAAACAGATGGAAGTATCTTTTGTACACCCTTGATGTTCATAGGCAGCTTTGCTTTTATTTGGACAGAACTAAAGCTTTCAGAAAAATGGATCAATTGTTTGTGGCCTTTGTGGGACCAAGATTGGGTAAACCTGTCTCCAAAGTGTCTCTATCCTCCTGGCTTAGAAACGTCATTACCTTCATCTACCATCAGAATAAACTATCCTTACCTTCCAGAGTAAAGGCACATTCCACTAGATCAGTACCTACTTCTGTGGCTTTTCATTCCAGAGCCTCTGAGCGATATCTGTGCAGCAGCCACTTGGGCAAGACCTCATACCTTTATCACTCATTAAAAATTGGATTTGGCCTCCAGGGGATGAGCATCTTTTGGTTCTGTGGTGCTCAGGAATATCCTTCCTTAGGGCCACCCAGGACTCAAGTAGCTGGGGACTCGGTCCTATCAGTAAGGAATGAATAAAGATTTACAACATCAGATAAAGAAGTTATGTCTTACCATAACATTCCATCTGTGTTGTAGATCTTTATTCATTCATTACTTCCCGCCCTCCTTCCCCCTGCCTGGACTCCTGGTGGACTTTAGGAACTCCTGGTTAAGGTATTTGCTCAGACAGAGCTTCCTACTGTCTCTCTTATTATTTCTATAATATAGGGGCAGGCAGGAAAACTCGATCTGAAGAGACTATGAGAGGGGCATTATGGGTAGGTCTTAGCTGAGAGTTTTTGGCTGGCGCGAGCTTGGAAACGGCTGTGTCAGTTCCAAGGATGGAACCGAAGTCCTATCAGTAATGAATGAATAAAGATCTACAACACAGATGGAACATTATGGAAAGACATAACTTCTTTTTATTTAAAACTGACTATACTACTGATGAAAGCCTTGCTGCTGAAACCGGTCTAGTTTCAGTTTTATTAAACTACTTTTGAACCTTCCTTGGTGCTGGCCTTTTTTCTAATTTTGGGTCTAACAAGTGCTCTTGCCGTGCACCAGCCTAACTTGCTAGCTCCTATACACTACATTGATTTTATTTAAAACTGCAGTCTGCCCTAAATTACTTTAGACAGGAGGTCTAAATCTCAGATGAGCATAATGAATGAATAATGGCTACCAAAATCGGATGAGTGCTGCATTCACCTGAGTGTCACAGTCTCCAAAACAAAAATAAGAGTAGTCACTGTAGCAAGGAATGTAGTGTAGTATCTTCTTTTATCCAGAACTCTGCTGGCATGAAGGCTACTTTAGGCCTGAGCACCATTATTTTGGGATCCCTGCTTTAGACACTGGACTAAATGTCATAAGACAGGGTTCAACATACAAATAAAAATAATATATTTTTCATTGAAAAACAGTTGTACCAAAATACTTCTAATAAGTGTAACTGAGAGACAAAGTTGACATAATGGTTAAGGTCTTTATCTCCCTTGCATGTGTTAAAAGGTTCAGTGTTGCCCTCTGGCCAAAGCCTGTAAGGAATTTGCATGTTCTCCCTGTGAATCTATTGAGATTCCTCTCACCTTCCAAAACAAGCTGACTGTTTCCACCTCAAACCACTCAAAACTGGAGTTGTGGTCAGCAGCACAGACTCTAGATGGTTTATATTGGTGGAAGAGTTGAACAGATCATCCACTGCTTTGGGCATCGACTGTGGTGTACAGTATCCTCTAGATTAGAGAAGAAAGATCACAGACTGCACGCTGTGGCATGGCTAGCCACTCAGTGGTGTAGAAATTGGCTCTCAATGATTTGGTCATGTTAATTAATGTCGCCAAATAGGCATGGGTATTTACTGGTGATAAGTGATAAGAGAGAGCCTGTCCTATACCAGGGATCCATGTTAATGGTGGGAGGGGGTTATGTGCCCCTATTGGCCAGTGTGTGCCAGCCATAAAGTCAAGATGTCCTGAGTTTATAAGCTATTGGCCGACCAGTGTCCAGTTATCCATTTTGGGTTGTCTGAGCTAGCTCTATTGAAGGAAAGCTGAACAAAACCAATCAACATGCCAGATATAAGGATTGCCTAACTCAATATAGGTTCATTGACAAAATGCAGATTGGAAATGGATGACAGGATGGTATGGAGGAAGCTAGATATTCTCTGTAACCAGGAGACAAGATGGAAGGGCAGTGCAGCAAAGCCACTTGGCTTGAGATCCAGAGTCCACTACTCAGGGGAGGGAAATTTGAAATGGTGTGAAAAGTGATGAGGGAGAGGTTTCAGAAGAACATGTAGGATGTCAACAGAATTATTGACAGACTCATGTCAATCAGACCCCAGTGTAAGGATAGGGCACTATTTGTAATCTCAGTCTATGCCCTACATGCATGATTGTGATAGTGGGAGAAAGAGTGTATTCAGGCAGCAGTTGCAGAACATACTACATAAGTAGGACAACATGAGTTGGTTTTGATAATGGGGACATGATTGCTCATATAGGGACGTATAAACAGAATATGAAGACTGTCTGGGTCAAGATGGGTGGAACAACAAGAATAAAGAAGGAGAGGCTATTCTAGACTTCTGTCTAGCAAATGGCTTGATGGTGGTTAACACATAACTGAGCAAGAGAGACAGTCATAAGGCCACTCTGGTGACACAAAAGGATACATTTCTGACTTCAGCTCAGCCGACCCACATTCAGTTAGCTGCTTGAATGACTGATGGAACAGCAGGGATTGAAGGGCATTAACAACCCTGGTAGGAAGGGCGGTCCTGCATGCATCTGCTATGATGACTTCTGATGGAGGCTGGGAATGGCATGTTTGTGCGGGGTGGTCCAAAATGTGAAAAGGTGGAGACATGGCTGATCTGCGACAGAGGTGGTACAATACACTGCACATCTCCATTGCACAGTCTCCATTCAGTGTACTAGAGAGGTCTCATACAAGGAAGAGTGAGGGATGAAACAGGGTAAGTCAAAAATAATATAGACAGCACCGACACTCCCGGGACATCCTTACCATCCTCACTGGCTTGGCTTAAATTCTGGAATTGGACTGTGGGAAAATGGCAAGATGGTAGACCTATTTAAGGATGTAGGTCACTGGGACAGCTGTCATAATGAGGGAAAGGGAGAAAAAAGAGTAAGAAGATCACGTGCAACTCATGCAGACCACCTTCTAATAAGGAGAGGACGTTAGGGTAAAGGCACGAAAATCAAAGGCATCCCCAGTGAAAACGTTGTCCCCCAGCATAAACCACTGGTTGTCACAATCAGCTGCAAGCAATGCTCAGACAAGGCTGTGAGGCTATCAGAGATTAGGCTAAAAACTTGAAAATAGTTGCAATTAAATCACAAGAGTTCATCTGAGGACACCAACACATCAGGAAAAACAGCAAGAAGATGCAGCCGAAGAAGAATGGCAGCACCTCAAAACAGCACATATGTGGGCCATAAAACAGATATGCAGCTAAGCTAGCTATGGAAATAAATTATAAAAGGAAAGCTGCTGTTGGAATGCAGAAGTCCAGGAAGTCATCAAAAGAAAGAAGGAACATAGGAAAAATGGGAGATAGAAAAGACGGACCAGACTTAGAAAGAATACTGGCTGGCAAAGAGAGGGGCTAATAAATCAGGTCAAATAGCAAAGAACAAGACATTATTAGATGCACTGTATCAGCTTCTGGAAAGTGACTCAGTAAATGGCACAGGTTGCAGGGTAATGACAAAAGATAGAAAAGATAGTTGTCAGGCAACATTTATAAGGGATGCCAGCAACAACCTCCTTACCACTCCACAGGATATCCAAGGCAAATGATAGATATACTTTTAGCAGCTTCTGAATGAAGAGAACTCCACAGAGGCCTTACTGCCCCAGACATAACTTACAGTGAGAGAAGAGGAGCCCTCCCTAGAAGTAAGAACAGCACTGAGGAAAATGAAGTCAGGAAAACCAGCAGGCTCAGATGAGGTCATAGCAGATATGATCAAGACATTGGCTGAGTTGGGGGTGGGAGGAATAGCTCCTGAGGGTACTCAAAGCAGTATGGAGAGAAACTCCAGAAAACTGGAGAATAAGCATACTAGTGCCAGTATTCAAGGACAAAGTGGACATCCACAACTATGGGCAGTAAAAAGGTATCAAACTCCTGTTACTCTGCTTGAAAATTTTAGACAGGATGACTTGATAAATGAATACGCAGAGTAGTAGAATGTAAGTTGGGAGATGAGCAGTTCAAATTCATGTCTATATGTAGCACAGCTGACTCATTTGCAGTGAGACAGATAGTTGAGAAGAAGCTGGAGATGAGGAAAGAATCCAACTGGACATCCTTAGGCTTGGAGAAAGCATATGATAAGGTGCCAAGAAAGCTGATTTGAGCAGTCCGGTGATGGTTCAGTGTCCCAGAAATATTGCTAGAATTAATGCAAGCTAAGTACAAGGATCCAACGACACAAGTATGAACAGTGTTGTTCACTAGCTGCCATTGTCAACCCCTTGCACAAAGATGGTGCCACTACTGAACCGGGAAACTATCGCCCCCATCAACTTGACAAGTCTGATCTGTAAAGCCATGGAGCATATTATTATGGATCTCATAAACAAGGATGTAGGCAATCTCCAAACACTTGACCCATCCCAATTCGGATTTGTCAGGGGCAGATCTTGCCTATTGAACCTAGTTGACTTCTTTGAGACTGTCACCACAGCCCTGGATGAGGGAAAGTCAGTACATACAGCTTACCTTGAACTGGCCAAGGCCTGTGACACAGTCCTCCACTCAGGCAGCATTGAAAAGCTAACACAACTTGGTGTTAATCCCTATTTTGTCATATGGTTGGCCAACTTCCTCACAGATAGAATGCATAAGGTCAAAATAGGTGCCACCACCTCTGACAGCAGACCTATCACTAGTGGTGTTCCCCAGGGATCTGTCCTGGGACCCCTACTGTTTGGTATCTACTTCTTAGAGGTCCAGGTAAAGACCAAGGGCTGTGGCTGACCAAGTTTGTGGATGACTGTAAGTTAGGTGCTGTCATTGACTCCCCAAATGACATTAACATACTGCAAGAGGGTCTCACAGATACAAATAACTGGTGCCAAAGTCATGGTCTTAGGTTAAACGCAAAAAAATCTATTATCATACCATTTGGCAAAAACACGTCCCCTAATTATTACCACATCAATGGCAACCCCCTAAGCACACAACCCATGGTGAAAGACCTGGGTACTCAAGTTGACAACAATCTCACATTCAGCCATCATGTGGAGGCAGTAGTCAGAAAAGCCTTTTACTTGATTCATCTCATAAGTAAAGGGGTTGCATCCAGAAAAAAGGAGGTTATTACCTCTCTGTAGTCCACCCTCATTAGACCTATAATTGAGTATAACTCCCCGTTTGATATGTACCTCTCCAAACACCTGCACCAACTGGAATGGCCACAGAAATTCCACACAAAGAGCATCCATGGCCACCAACATCTGTCTTATGTGGACAGGCTCAAATCACTATCACTTTACTCCGTATCATACAGATTGCTCAGAGGTGATCTGTATATCACCCTCAAGGCAATATCAGATCCTACCCTACTAGAGATGCCGTAAGTCTAACTCCTCACACATTACCTGCTCAATAGGCCTAAATAGCATGCAACATCAACAAAACCTGCTGGAGAGACATGTTTGTCTCCCAGAGGCTGCCCTGTCTCTGGAATACACTTTCCATACATGTCAAACAGAGTGCCTCACTGACCCTCTTCAAGCGCAACCTTGATGAGTGGATGGGAAACCACAAATGTGTCCCAGGGGTTCCACCTTTGTTCTTATTGAAAGGGGTGACAGGTGCTGAATGAGGTTTCTTTTTTGGGGATAAACTTTTGGCTAGCCTTGTAAGGGCCCCATGGCCATTAGCCTAGTAACCTCCTATGATCCAGTGTTTGGACTCTCAGAGGGTTTCCCAGTGGGAGATGGTGTGCAACCAAGTTCAGCTTTAAGCCCACTGCTGTTTATCCTGGCCTTGGACTGTATTAGTAAACAGGTCAAAGGGGACAGATCAACAAAGTTCTGTATGAAGACGATGTGGCATTACAGGCTGACTCTGAGCTAGAACTTCAGCAAAGGATAGGAGAATGGAATGGTAAACTGAAGGCACATGGGATGAAAGTAAGCATAGATAAGACAGTGGTAATGGCAGCAAATGGGAGTGAATCAAGAGATGCTGAGAGAAATGAGATAGAATAGAAAATAACAGTACAGTTTAACAGCTTCAAATTTCTGGGAGGGGTGTTTCAGTAGAGAGACTTCTGAATGAGGAGGGTAAAGCCAGAATCCGAGGAGCTACAGCCAACTGGCACAGGATGTTAGGGTTATGTGTGACAGAAGGCTGAAAAGTAAGGTGTACATGACAGTGGTGTGTCCATTACTACTGTATGGTACACATACTTGGGCAGTAACTGCAGAGCAGTTGAGGAAGCTAGAGGTGATGGAGATGAAATGCCTGAGATGGGTGATAGGATGCACACTGAGGGACAGATGAAGAAATGAGGACAATAGAGCAGAAACCTAAGTAGCTCCAATTACTGAGAAGATCAAAGATGATAGATTACGGTAGTTCAAGCATATATGCAGGAAAACAGAAGCAAATGTCCTACTATTATTACTTCACTCTGATAAGCATCTATTGTAATCTTACACTTGTATAGAAATATGATTGCATAACAGTGTAATATGCACCTATTGCAATCAACAGATTTTGTAGCTAAATGCAATTGTTTAACACTTTATTGCTCTTCTTAATGAATGCCTGCTTTTGCATTTTGTACATTTTATTACTGGTATTACTATACTATCTATTGTTATAACTTGCTTTGTAATTAACTTCTATTTGTTTTGTTCATTTACTGGAGCTTTTCTCCCCAGAACTCAATTGAAAACGGGCTCCTAGTGGCCCAATGGACCATCCTGGCAAAAAACTGCAAATAAATAAAATAAATCAAATACATTTGGTGAAGACAATTTGGGAAAGAAGGGAAGAAGGCAAGAGAAAATGGGAGCATCAGTCAAAGAGATGCAAAGATTGTGTGAGAGAAGCCCTATGACAGCTATAGGTATGACTGCTGAAGACACTAAGAGAGTGATGCTGAATCGGGAGAGATCGTGGCAGTTGACACAACATCCCGACCCCATGTAAAAAATGGGAGAAAGGGGGTTGATGATGATGATACAGACTATGTTATAGCTCTCTCTCATTTCTTTTTCTATTTCTTCCAGACTCTTGAGGGGTGACCTCTGCCTAGCCTACAGAGCCTCGAACTATTAAGCCTTATGTGACCTTCTGCCCATCTACAAAACTTATAACATCTGCTCAAGATATTTTAAATTCTGCTGAAACATAAATAGGACCAACTGACATGACAGATATATATCCCAGAGGATTCCTCTTTTATGTAATAGACGTCCTTTGGATGTAAAGCAAAGTAGCTCTCTGATGAATGGATGGGAAATCATAAAAAAAAAAAAAAAAAAATGGGTTTGATCCTTCAAGCCAGTAATATAGCTAGGGTGGGGTGAGGAGAAGAGCAACTGCCCTGAATGCAAGTGTTAGTTGGCATGATTGGTCATCCATCATCCCAATCACTCTTTATAAAGCTGATATCGCATTTGCGGTCAAACCTGAACACTGTAGCACTCCCTTGCTGTAGTTTAAAAGTTAAAAACAAAAAAAAAATCTTTTTTTTTTTTTTTTTTGTAACTGAAGCCTGTAGCTTTCCATGCAAGATGTAAACTGCTATATGGTTAGAAATCAGTTTGCTACAGTTCAAAGGAAAAATGTATTTATTTATTTTTTTTACTAGTGTGAAGAAGAAGGGGTAGGGGGAAGGACACAGAATCCAGCCCTGAATAGCTGGAGCAGGAGGGAGAGGGTGGTGTGTTGTGTATCTGGCCACCTGGTTGGTGTTTCTGAGCTAGAAACAGAGTTTTGTGTGTGTGTGTGTGTGTGTGTGTGTGTGTGTGTGTGTGTGTGTGTGTGTGTGTGTGTGTGTGTGTGTGCACTTGCGCGTGTATTCTTCATTTGAAGATATGAGGAGGCAGGATGCTAGGTTGTGGGAGTGGCACAGGAAGCTGGTTGAGCTATGATTCTGCCTCAAGCCCTCATTGAAAGTGGTCAAAACTATGTGTATGTTAGTTATGTCAATGGGTACCCATGATTTTGTAGTTTGGCTTGGTCCACTGGATCAACAACCTAATGTTGACCTATGAACATATGCTAATAGCATGCTACCTTTCTTTTTTGTATTAGTTTTATCAGTAAAGGAATATGGCTAATTGCAAATTATTAGTAAATGCAGAGCCAAGTACTAAGGACTCATCAGTTGCACTGTGTTCAGCTTTATTCTGATCTCACCTAGATTACCATACATTGGCTGTGTACAAAAAACATATTTTGATTACCTGTAGAAAAACATGTTTTGATTACCTGTAGACAGTGAAAAAGTGATTTATATTTCATCTTTGAAGCTGGTTACGCCATTACTTTGTTGAAAAATTATGTTTTGTATAGATATAATAATGCATTTGTAGAATATTTGCAACTTCAAAACTATGAAACCAGTACAGAGACTGGAAGCCTCTGTACCTAGTAGTAATCATTTTCAGTCCTTCAGATAAAGAAATAATTCTCAAAATGTTACTTGGATGCCTTTTACTGATAAATATGGGTAACCTGTTCACCCGTTTGTTTCATTTGCTTTAAACATGTCCCTTTCATAGCCTGGTCTTGTTAGTTTTTAATTGTAAACCATTATATCTGGATGGATGCCTGCCATTCAGATGAAACCATGTTACCGTAGTGGAGGGTGGAGCAAAAGGGTAAGCAATCAAATGAAACATACCCTCCAATGGCTAGTACAAAGGCCACCGCCCACCCCCCCCCACTTGGGATTCACATCAGCCTCAGCCTAGAACTGAAGTCTGTGGATGTTGGGAGAAGCATACAGATATGGTAATGGGTTTAGGGAACTGGGGTTGTGTGCCATAGGATGGTACAAATGGAGCAAAAAAAAAGTGGTGAAACAATTGGTATCTAGTTACTATGTTTTATTTTTTATTTTATTATTTTTTTTTAGGGACCCAGGGCATGGAGTACAAATTAAACTTCCCTTGATTTTATCTTTTGTTACTAAATCTAACAAAATATCTGGTTTTCAACCTTTATTACCTTGTGGCAGACCATCATATTGAAAGAAATCACTGTATTAGGTGTTTACTTCATTGTTGTCCTGTTGGAACTGTAATGTAATATGTTAAATTACATAGACTTATTTTCTGTACATTTAATGTCACCCCGGCGATACTTGCAAACATTAATTTCTTTTATATGTTTTTGGCATCTGTATCAGAATAGAGAATGCTATTCTGTTAAAGTATAAAGTTCGAAACCCAAAAATGTCAAAGTCACAGATCAGCAAATTTTTTCCCAGAGAAAAAATTAGCTGATCCAAAAAAAAAAAAAAAAAAAATATATATATATATATATATATATATATATATATATATATATATATATATATAGGTTCATAGGTAGGTACTAGGCTATCGGCCCAAGGGCCAAAGCAAGCCTAGCCAAAAGTGTATATCCCAGGGGTGAATTTCCTATCACCCATACACTTATCAAGGTTTTTCATGAAGAGTGCTAATGATGAGCTCTGCTTGATGTAGTGGGAATTTTGTTCCAGAGCATGGGATGTCTCTGAGACATTAATCTATCCCTCCAGCATGTCTTATTTATTGTTGTAGTGAGGTTTAGGTCACTACAGAGTGTAGCTTGGGGAGACTGGGATTTCTTCAAGTGGGGCATCTCCAACAATTCCGGGTTTGACATAGCTTTGTATGTCAGACAGAGGTCTCCTCGGAGTAAGTGGTATGCGACCGAGTAGAGTTGGAGTTTCTTGAGTCGGTCAACATAGGGCAACTGTTTGAGGCCAGCAGTCCTCTTGGTGAGGTACTTTTGGGGCCCCTCCAGTTGTTGTAGGTGTCTTGTGAGGTACATCCCAAATGGGGCATTGTATTCAGTGAGGGGTCTGATAAGTGATGAGTGGAGGGTGACAATGTCTTCCTTATTTCTAGATGCAAATGCTTTTGTGATTAGTTGGGCCATGTAGAAAGATTTTCTGATCACTGTTGCAATGTGGTTATTAAAGGAGAGGTTACTAGCCACTTGGGTCCCAAGGTCTCTTATCACACTTTCTGTGTTAAGTGAACTTCCCCCTATTTGGTAATTCATGGGTACTGTGTTTTTACCAAAGGGGATAACAATGCACTTTTTGGCATTTAGCTTGAGGCCATGATTTTGACACCAGGTGTTTGTCTCGATAAGGCCCTTTTGCAGGATGTCTACGTCGGCAGGAGAATCAATAATGGCACTCAGTTTGCAGTTATCTGTGAACTTGGTTAGCCATAGACCCTCTGTGTTCACTTGCACTTCGGAGAAGTATATACCGAACAGGCGAGGTCTCAAGACTGAACCCTGGGGCAATCCACTTGTCATATACATATATATATATATATATATATATATATATGCATATATGTGTGTATATATATATATATATATATATATATATATATATACACACACACACACACACACACACACACACACACACACACACACACAAACAAAATAAAGTGGGGGGCTTTGCCCCCACACACCCCCAACTTAAATATACCAACTCCGAGATTGCACCACAGTGGAGAAAACAGCAAAGTCTCGAGAACGACCCAACAATTTTTTTCTCTGGGAAATAAAATCACTGTTCCATGAATTCGACATTCTCAGCTTTCGAACTTTACAGTTCAACAGAAGAGCATTCGCTCTTCTGATAAGGAACCATTTTTTGCTGCATTTGCATTGTATTCAGACCAGTAGCTTTGATACCCAGCTTTTCATTAATTTGGTTCGAGCTTTCAACTTGTACTGTTTCATTTCTTAACCTATAACTATGTTTTACTTGGGCTATGGCTGATATAAGTCAGTGCATGTTGCCAATCATTGAAGAAATAAGTCTGTAATATGAATGGAAAGCCTGACCCCAGTCATCATAAAGTAATCAGGGAACTGGCCATTTTAGGCTGAATATTGAACATGAAAAACTGTCATGATGGAGCTTTGGACAATCTGACCAGTTATGTAAAGAATAAAACAACAAACTACAAGACTGGTCAAACCATAATGTTACAGAGAATATTCATTTAGAAAACAGAGAGAACAGTGCCTGGTCTGGGTGTGTTATGAAACTGGTGAGTCTGATCACAGAGCCTAAGAGGGAAGCATTTAGTAGGTCCATGCCTGCAGCGGTGACACATAGATTAGAAGCACAGAGCAGCTGCACCATGCCATTGCATAAAGAAACTCAAGGAACTTCAGCAGAGAGGTGATCAACCAACTTGGTTTCACAGCTAGAAGTTCCTGTCAAACAATACTAACACAAGTTAATGACTGGGTCACCAAGAAAGTAATGTTGAACACGAATAATCATATGATTACGCAAAACTGAAATATATAAAACTGGGAGGTCAAAAGCTCAAAACTGCAATCCTCCCAAGGTTGTAAAAAAAAAAAAATACTTTTTTTCACAGAGTAAGCCCCACCTGTACCCTCTGATGTGGTATCCTCCCAGACTTTACTTATACTAACTCCAAGGTGCACAAATGCAGACAGAAGGAAGAATATGAAAAAAGCATAAAATTCCCCTTCTTACTTTTATCTAAGTACAGAAAACTCCAACCAAGGATACAAAACAGACATTCTTGTTTATACATTTCCATTCTTGGCAAAATAGAATTCAACAAAGAGCAGGCTCCCCCTTTTAGGTCTGCACAACTCAAATCCTAATGAAATCCTAATGAAATTAAATGGGGTGGGAGATAAAATAATCAGTTAAAAGGAAAGGTAACTATAAGGTATGTCTCAGATATTTATTGCTAGGATATTGCCATCAGCAGGAATAACTCTTGGGAACTGTGTTCTCTTCAATACATTTATATGAGGCATAATATTATTCATAGAAAACAGGGTTAAATTATACATTATGAAGATAGTAGTGACCATTGGTGATAGGAAAGTATGGTTGAGATATGAAACAACAACCAATGACAGTCACTGGGAGCTAAATTAAAACAATGTTTAGACACAAAGATCATGTTAGAGCCATCAGAGTTGAAATGAATCACAAACAAATTGAGCAAAAAAAAAAAAAGCAATAGCTGTGTTTTAAACCTCCAGCTGCAGAGAGTATAGACACCATTATGTCTTTATAGACAAAAAGCTTCTCAACAGCCTGTCATCTTTAAGTTAAATAAATAGTGGCAAGACAAAAGGTTTCAGTCAGCAAGGTTTTGGAGAAAGTACTTTTTCAAATTGTTCATTCTCTGTACAAATTCTTGTTAACTGATGACTTTTATCTTGTTGCCACTATGTTATGAACCAACTTTTTTGTTTGTCTGTAGTATTAGTCGATTTTGTTGTGCTCTAGGCTTTTTTTCTGTTAAACATAATGTAGTCTCCTGTTAGGAGATTCATCCCTTGGGAACTAAGGTTGGGTGGCACGATGCCAGGGTAATCCTATGGGCTAGGCTTGTAAAGGCTCCAGGGCCATTAGCCTAGTACACACCTATTAACCTATGAACCATCATTACTAATATAACTAGTAAGACCTCAGAGAGAAAAATGAGTCCATTTCTAATGACCATACAGAGAGAAGAAACTAAAAATGATGGAGATGGTGAGCAGGAAGACAAACGGCATGGTAACAGAAACGGGAATGACAGTATGAGCCAACAGGCTGTACCCCAGTCAGTATGCAAGGAAGGGTAGACTTTAATATATGCATTCTCAAAGCTATTCAGGGATTTCTGAATAATCTGATCTTTAAAGGAAGGGCATAGAGGTTAAAAACAGTATGATGTCCGCATGTAGGGTTCAAACCTCAGAGCCGACATGAAAGAATTTTACTACACTGAGGGGAAGTTGATACATGACATAGTCTGCCAGAATGGGTCTCCCAGCTGGTATAAAAAGTAATTCAACAGAGACATTTAAAGAGGCATAGGGTAAATACAGATTCTACTGGAACAGATTGCTAGCAGCAGCTATCTGGCAGATTGGTGTTCTTTTGCCTGTTGCAGTGTATGTGTATATCTGTAACAAATGAAAGTGCCATAAAGGGTTAAAGGTTCTGGTGCTAGTACTAGTCACTTGCAAGGTTAGTTAATGCCCACATTGGTTCAGGAAGTCCACAAAAGGAAGTGATAGAGAAACTAGCAAGTTGTTACCTACCATTAATTGGTCTGATGTGTGGCATTTATGCCTGCAACAACATACCATTGCAAAGTACTTGGAAAACGTGAATGGCTTAGACTACAAGAAAAATTACTTCCCAGGTAATAAACATTTCCCTGCAATTTACAAGGGCCATGTAACTAACTCAACAAACCCATTAAAGTTGTTCTTACCCCATGACAGTGACAAACTACAGATTATTCTCAGACACTTGATTATAGCACAAAATCTTGAAATCAAGCAGTTAGTTATGCTGTTGCAGATCTGTGAGGCACATGTCATTTCTATGTTGAAATTGTTTAGGTATCTGTAACAATGTTCCTAATGTGTTACTAAAGAGCTACTTGTGGACTCAGTTTAGCAATGTATCCTGCCTTCTGTCTTGATTTATATTCTGTGCCTCCTGTTCCAACATTACCATTCATCCACTCTTCTTGATGACCACCTGCTCTCATCAGTCGCTACCCCCTATCTCTGTACTGTACAAGGTGCTTTCATATTACAGAACAAAAAGTCTCAGATGATTCTACTGCCTTCATGTTAAAGCTGCTCTCAATGGAGCACTTTGTGTCATTTCTGTCCTTCATAATATCCTGTTTTCCTGATGACTTCAACCTAACTACAGTCTCCAGTTAGATTATCTGTCATTTGTTAATCTTTAAGTGAGCTGGTATGTGGAAACTTTACAGCCATGTCAAGGGCCATGAGGACAAGGGTAAATGCAATATATAGGACAGTATCAAAAAGAGCAGTATGTGGGGAAAGCCTACACAGAGGTAGGGAGAGAACACAGCCTTTATATATGTAATGAACACAAATCTGCACACAACTCCAGACCCAGGACATTGACACTGTGGTCAACAGCTCCAAAGGTAACCATTTGTGATATAGGAAAATATTGCCAGCCCATATGTGGAATTTTGTAAATAATTCTGTGTCATTTGTGAATATTTATATGATTTGTACAGAACTGTATGTTATGTACTGAGCTAAAATGTAACCACAGAACTTAGAACAGAAATGCATATAAACTATATACCTGTGCAAATATATGTATTAACAGTACACACTAGAACATAAAAGGATTGACTTGCAAAACTTCAAGAAAATAAGTTGAAATGCAATTGCTTTGCGATTGTCCTATAAAAGTTCTCTCTCAGTTTCAGTGTAGCAGACACAATGTCTAGAGCTAGAAGTTTTGTATTGTCTTGAAAGAGAAGTAATTACTAGGTTTAAAATGTAAACGTGGTTTATTGATTTACGACTTCCAAGATCTGCAAACATCTGAGAGGTATGTATTTTTCACACAGAGTTGTTAAACTCTGTTAGTTTCTATTTTAGCCTGGGAACTGAAGTCAGGTGACAAAAAGTGATGTCATCCAAGTTAACCCAACCCAGTAATATTTGATATTAATTTAAGAACTCTCTTGTCATCCAAGTTAACTCAGCAGTAATATTTGATATTAATTTAAGAACTCTTCGTTGAAGATTGTGCGTCAGGCCTGGCAAGCTGGTACGTAAAAATCAACTGCCAATCATTAGCGGACCGGAGTTCCGCTGTGGCGATCCCTAACTGGGAAAAGCTGAAAGACACAAACAAACAAATTTAAGTACTCTTTCAGAGAGAGACTGTGCATTTTGTATTTTGTCTTGGATCTAGCAAGAATATCCACTCGTCATCACCATCTGTACTTGTCTTGCTCTGTACGTATGTTTCTAGGGCTTAGTGACTCTTTTACATATAGTTAGAAATATAGTAAAGATTAGTTAGATGTTTTCTGTATTTATTTGAGACTGTCTGCAATGTTGTTTTAAATACTTCCTGTGATTTTGAACTCTGAAGTTACTGTGTTGAGTATTGTCTTGTTCTTTTATTATTAAATATATTTAAACCTATTTTGTGGCTGATATTTGTGAGACATATTTAAGTTCTTAGAGTCCTTGCATATCTATGTGGTGACACTGTACAGGCCACTCCAATAGTAGCCTTGCTTGGTCAGACTACCATTTGGATTAATAGTAACATTACACAGTAGGGTTGGGCACTCTTTATAAGGACCTTAAAAGTAGTTGATAAGTAGCGACTGTTGGCAGCTGGAACTACCTTATAGTCTGGGCAGACGTGGGCATAGCTAATAAACTTGTGCCAGCCTTTCCCAGGTATGTGTTTGTGTATAAATCAAATATCTGTGTGTGTGTGTGTGTGTGTGTGTGTGTGTGTGTGTGTGTGTGTGTGTGTGTGTGTGTGTGTGTGACTTAACTTGGGCAGGGACATGAAGCACTGGTTGGACAGAGAGGGTTCTGGAGGTTTTGGCTTTGTCACTAAGCTGAGATCTCAACCCTATAGCTGTGCCAGTGGGGAGTCTTATTTGGGGATCTGGAAAAAGAGGGAGAAACCAGCCCCAGACTGACTGCAGTCTCTGTGTGCTCTTAAGGGAAATTTTACTGTGTGTATACTTGTCATCCTCCCAGTGTGTACGTCCTCTAACTGTTGCCAGTGGTGATGATTGTGGGTCCTTGATTACTGGGCCAGTGTTGGGGCATCACACCATCTGCACATAGATATTCTCTAGTTACAACCACAGAATTAATACAAAGCATAATAAATGATTTATGCAGAAAGAATACATTTAACATACTGGCTGAAAGAAGTCTCTAAAAACCACATGGAATGCAGGGTATCCTGGTTTCAATATCCAGACAAAGGACTGTATTTTCTTTTTTTTTTGAATTGCTAATACAATACTAGGATAATTGTTTGTTCTACAATGGATGTTTGTATGTTCAAAAATCACTATTATGGTGGTTTCCTAGTTGAAAGAAGAAACTACTCAAGTGAACCCTGGTTATCATATTGGCATGTACATGCCAAATACCTATCACTACTAGAATGACCACAATGTTTCCTCACTAACAAAATCAAGGGCCTAAACCATAAAACTACGCAGAACACCAAAAAGCCTTGTCCCTCTTGTCATTATCTTAGAGGCTTCTAAGAGGCAATCTATGCCTTTCATATAGAGTCTTAACATACCCTACTTTGTACAGCATGTTATGTATTTGCAAGTCCAGTGGTAGCACTGGCACCATCTGAAGTGATTTCAATCTGTTTTGAAACACAAATATGACATGTTGGAGAGGTAGGTATATATGACAGAGAACACCACTTCTATGAAACCATTTTCCACGCCATGTAAAGGAAAATACTTCTCTTACTCTCTTCAAACATAATTTAAATGAATGGAAGGGAACCTGCAAATTCTCCCCAGGTCTAACACCCATGTCCCTCATAGATAATGGGAGCATGTAGATGTCCCATCATTTCCTTCTACTGTCCAATTTTTTTTTTACAAACAATGGGCTAAAAGCTACCATGGGAATGTAAGGCAAAGCTTAAGATTTTCACAGAACAATAGATTAGTAAGTACCTGTGAACCTATAAACCTTTAAATCATTACACTTCAAGTGCGGAAGTTGTAATATACCCACCTATCCACTTTACATGAGCATTTACAAAAATCTAGAGTGTTTTTGAACGTAATGAATCAGGAGAGTCCATATACAGTGGAGATCAATGTTTATCAAACCATTTCCATGGATATACAAAAATTCAGTACTAATAAAACTTTGCTTGGCATTCCTCATACATCTTTACTCTCTTTTCTGTATTTCTTTGCAGACTTTTCAAGATAAGCTTGAAGCAACATTTCAATAATAAAGTTTCAACAGAAATGTTTTCTTTTGCTTTTTATCAGTTGTGTTTGTATTAGTAACTTATGTTTCCTCATATGTAAGTGTTGTATGCAAGATCATTTGGTTGAAAAAAATGTTCCATTGTCCCATGAATTTATCAAGCTCAAAATTCACAGGCTTGCCTTCTGTCTTGAGCTGGGGTAAACCTTTTGCAGATTACAATTGTGTGCACTAGGTAAAATAAATATTAGCTCTGGAAGCTCTGAACCTTTCATTCAAGGAACCTGCAGTAGGCTTTAGTTTGTCTTCTGTCTATATACTTGGGACTACACCATTCAGTGCTTTGTTTAGTAATGTAATATTTGATCAAGTTGCTTTTCAATGGAGTCTGCATACACTAACCCCTGTATTCATATCGGAACTCTCTAAAAAAATGTCTACCCTACTTGTTATTGGATTTATCCTCTGTACCATCATTACTAATATAACGAACTGTGACGTGCAAAATCTCATGGTAAGTCAGCAAACATTTTAGTAACTGCTGATCTGAATACATACGTTCATTCCACTGGGCTTCAATGAAAGATGACTCAGCTGGGCGACCAAATATCACTTTGGAAAATAATAGCAAACCGAGATCCATGTGCAAAGTGACTTTAATAGTTAAATGAAAACAACATAAAAATATAATAAGCGCTTTCACTTAGTTTCATCAGATTATCAAGCTGATATTAGAGTCACTTCATATGCCGATCTCAGCTTGCTGTTATTTTCCTTGGATTGTGTTTTTTGCACACATAGAATTAAACGTTATTCATTTTTGCTTTGTGAAATATCACTTTGCTCATTTTAATTTTTAATACTGCTATCACTGTTAAAGCAACAATTAAGACCTTTTCAAATGTTATTTTATTTTCTTGTAATGACTATGAGCATTTATTTGTTCTACCAATAATCTTGTGCATCTCCCCATAATAAAAGTCACAAGCTTATTTTTTCAGCTCATTCACATTTTTATTTGTTGACTTACCATGCTTTAGGTTCATTGGTAGTTATAGATTTGCAGTCGAGAAGACCATTAAGTTCCTAATCCACTTTCCCAATTGCACTAAAGCATTGTATGGCGAAGTGACTTGCTTATAGTCACAGAGTAGAGAAATTGGTGGTGTGGAAATCAAGCCTTTGACAGGAAGCAGCTTGCTAATAGCCCATAGCCTTAATCCTATGTGCTATGAGATTCAGATATGTATCTGTCAGTTTGGAATCAAAATAATTTACAAGAAGACTTGAACTGTTCCATTAAAGTGTTGATTTTAGTATTACAAAACCTTTCTACATTCATTTCAAGTCTCATGTACCCTGTTCCCCCCAAAAATATGTTTGCTCTTTTTGCACCATTCCCTGCAGATTTTCTCATCAAATGTAGCCAAAGACTATGCATGTCTGTTTTTTTCTTCTTAGGTTGATGCAACTGCTGAACATTTTTAAATTGTATACACTTCATCAAAAAATAGATATCATAACGTTGAATAAAAGTGTAAACACGTAGTTTATTTCTGCTGTTTTAATAGGTAACTCATACCCCAGAACAATACAGCAACAGTAGCTAAAGTATTGTACACACATCAGTAGCCAAGGAACATATATGTTCGTGGCAAGTCGTTCAGAGATAGCCATCAAGAAATGTATAATTTCGTGGAAAGTCCATCAGATACAGCTATGACAGAGAATTCAGTACTATCTGCCAGTGAATGCCTATGATACTGCAACAGGAGCCTAGAATAAGGAGCTAGTGTGCAAAATGTCTGTGTGTGTGTGTGTGTGTGTGTGTGTGTGTGTAAGGCGTGTGTGTGTGTGTGTGTGTGTGTGTGTGTGTGTGTGTGTGTGTGTGTGTGTGTGTGTGTCTGTGTGTGTGTGTGTGCGTGTGTGTGTCTGTGTGTGTGTGTGTGTACATGCGAGTGTCTGAGGAAGAATATATTTTTTATTTTACTAATTAAACTTGATTTTCCTATTCAGAACTGGATCAGAAGGAAAACTTGCAGGAATGGCCACAAAAGCCACTGCCCCATGCATAAATCAGTGGTGAAAATATACATAACACGTCACAGATCTGGTTAAATCATAAGGAACTGATGTAAGACTACATAGGAGTAGTCATTTATGATGGGTCTGTTTCTAGTGAAGTCCTATAATGGCTGCAATGCATCTGGTAGGCACGTGTATCCATTTATTAATGGCCAGCAGTCTCTGCTGGGAAAGGAAACGGGTGACACACACATGTAGTGTTTTGGTTTGGTTTTGGAAACTGACCTGCCATCAGTCTGAAAACTGCTCATACATCTTTTGTACAGCATTTCTGATACCGCTAACATGAAATCCACACTTGAGGCTGTCTATTCCTATCTGTGAAGTCAGAGTGTGCAGTTAATGTATAATTAGCTTTGACTGGATATCAGCTGGGTTATAGGTTAGTTTCCTGAAGACAGTGTCTTGTGGCCAGCTTAAGAGAAGTTTGTATGCAACATATTGTCTCCATTAAGTGTTGCTTTGCATATGAATTATGATGTCATTCAGAGCTTAAATAATATGTACAGCTTGTCATCTTTTTAAAGAGGTCATTTATGGATATGTAGGAAAAATCATTGAGTTACATAAAGTGAGAATATTTAGAGTCAGGTTCTACATCTGTTCTCTTTTTAACATCTACACAGCCCTTGCATTCAGTCCATCAAGTTATTTCACTGTTGTTTTCTCACATAGCTGTTAATTGTAAATAAAGCCATACAATGACCATCTTAGTAAACCATCAATGTTGGGACCTACTTTCTGGAGACAGGCTGCATTGTTACTCACTTTAAATGCTACATAAAGTATAGAAATAAGAAACCTATACTTGAAAGTATGTTTTAGATCCTACATACCATTTTCAGTTGGAAGAGTTTTCCAAACATCAAGTTTTATCTTTAAAGAGAGACAATAAAAAGTGATGCAATTAAGCAATAATCCACAGCTATGCAAGAATTTATCAGGATTTACCTAGGACTGGTGTGGTTTAATTATGAGGTAAAGCCCAAGTGATTAAACAAAGTCAACCATGGGTAAATCCTGATATACTCACAAACTCGTGTGGATTATTTCTGTTATACAGTGACATTATTGAAGGAAAAAACTTACCTTTTCTAAATAATGTCATTGTATTTAAAGTCTTTAGTGATCTTCTGCTGACTTCTGGTAGTCTGGGACACTCAACTGACGTACTGCACATGCTCTGCATGTAGCTCCACAGAAAGTTATTGTCTCTGTCACCCCCACCCGCCCCCTGCATTGAGGACTGTAGTCATTAAGTGAGTTGAGGTGGGACTAATTATACAGTTCCCAGAACACAAAACTGAGAGTTTTTTTAATATGTATACTTGCATACCTGCAAACTATCAAAGTATTCATTTTTAAGATTTTTTTTAAAGCAGTTTGAATTCTCTACCTAGTGGTGTAGAGAAAGTAAGATAAACTGCTTGAAAAAATCTTAAACCAATTGTTTGCTCCACTGAGCAGGTTACAATGATGTTACAATGCACATTTCACTACAAAGACCAGTCACACAGTGACCAAACTTGATTTACAGTGGGGCAAGCTGGTTGGGCTGCCCAATCAGTTTGCTCATTTTTTAATTGCAATGAGCTGTTATTGTATAATGAGCATTAGAGAATGGGCTTACTCTACATCGGTACCTATACTGGAGAATAAGCGTGGTCCAGCAGGGTATTAATGTACAAGTAATGCCCACTGAAAAAAGCGTCTGCTGCTTCACGGTAGCATAGCAAGCTGCCATGGAGCTAAGACTGAGAAAACGGAATGGCCACCATTATTTTACACTCACTAAGTAGCGCTTCTACTGTTTAGCATGTACAAACTATATTAAAAAGAAAAAGAAAACTGAAATACAAAAGTGTGTGTGTGTTTGTCTGTGTGGGCGAGTGTATGTGTGCATGTCAGTGAAAGTGAGACCAAGTGAGTTGTTATTTTAAACTCGTTAAGCAGCACTTCTGCTGTTTAGCAAGTGTAAAACCAAAAAAAAAAAAAAAAAATTAGTGTGTGTGTGTGTGTGTGTGTGTGTGTGTGTGTGTGTGTGTGTGTGTGAGTGAATGCATGTATGAGAGTGAGAGAGAGAGAGAGCAATGGCTCCAGCGAAACAGAAAAGTGTGTGTGTGTGTGTGTGTGTGTGTGTGTGTGTGTGTGTGTGTGTGTGTGTGTGTGTGTGTGTGTGCATATGTGTGTTTGTTTCTCTTCGCATGTGTGAGTGAATGCATGCATGACAGTGGAAGGAGACTGTGCGTGTGTGTGTATCTGTCAGAGAAAGAGAGCTAGAGAGAGAGATTGTGAAAGAGATCGAACGATCCCTGGTAGTGTGTGTGTGTGTGTGTGTGTGTGTGTGTGTGTGTGTGTGTGTGTGTGTGTGTGTGTGTGTGTGAGAGAGAGTGAAGAAAGAATGATCCCTGGCAGCAGCAGCAGTTTAACATACCTCTCGACCTCTTAGACATACCTGTCAACCTCTTAGCACAAGAAATCTGGACAAAGCCTAACATAATTGGGGGATGCTAAGAAATAGGAACACATTTTAAATATTGCTCTGATAAACTTTAAAAGTTGCTAGAAGAACAGGATTTATGTTGTTAGCAGGTATTTTCTGAAGGCTATGAAATCTGAAACTCAAATGCATGTTGTGACACCCCTGCACTCGCCCAGTAATCAAGGAGCCTCAATCTTCACCACTAACACCAATGAGGGACATGCACATTGACAGGATGACAAGTACACACACAGTAAAGTATAATTTCCCTTAAGAGCACACAGAGATCACAGTCAGTCTGGAGCTGGTTTCTCTCTCTCTCTCCAGATCCCCAATAAGACTCCCCACGGGCAAGCTATAGGGTTAAGATCTTAGCCGAGTGGTCAAGCCAAAACCCTCAGCACCCTCTCTGTCCAAACAATGCTTCATGTCCCTGCCCAAGTAGCTGATACACAGACACACACACACACACACACACACACACACACACACACACACACACACACACTTTGAGAGTTGATTTATATACAAACACACAGAAACTCCTGGGGAAGTCTGGCACACGTTCACTAGCTATGT